>NC_081792.1:2435332-2735332 GCF_963082965.1 Carassius carassius
AGATGTGGGGGTATAGCTCAGTGGTAGAGCATTAGACTGCAGACCAAGAGGTCCCCGGTTCATATCTGGGTTCCCCTTTTGGATTTTGGCAGTTTATATCTCAATGGCACGGCGTTTGATTGCAGAAAAAGAGGTCCCAGTTTCATTCCATGTGCCTAATTTGGGCTTGGAATATTAGGATTAAACAAATCATTGACATAAATTCATTTTTGTGGTTTGTGCTCATGCAGTATGGGGTTATAGCTCAATGACAGAGCATTTGTCTGCAGATCAATAGGTTTACGTTTTGGATGTGGCTTGCTTGACATAATCAACGACATGATTTCAAAGTGAGTCTGTAATCAAGTCGTCCACAGTTCAAATCTGGGTGCCCCCTTTGGACTTGTCTTATTTGGAGGGTTTGAGTTGTAGAGTTGTTGATTCTGATTTGGAGTAACCAAAGACCTGAGTTTACAGTGAAGCAGTCAATGTTTGATATTGTTGAATCGTAGGATGTAACTTAATCTTTGGCTCTAAGCACAGAAGTCTGTGGCGGTATGGCTCAATGAAAGAGCATTTTTCTACAAAGGTGTGTTGGCATAGTTCAGTGGTAGAGCATTTGACTGCAGGTCAAAAGGTCCCCGGTTCAAATCCAATTCAAATTCAAGCCATATCTTCCTTCCTTTTTGTGCTCATACTGTACGGGGTTATATCTCAAAGGCACGGCGTTTGATTGCAGATCAAGAGGTCCCAGATTCATTCCATGTGCCTAATTTGGGTTTGGCATATTAGGAATAAACAAATCCTTGACATAAGTGCATTTTTGTGGTTTGTGCTCATGCAGTACGGGGTTATAGCTGAACGACAGAGCATTTGTCTGCAGATCAATAGGTCTATGTTTTGGGTCTGGCTTGCTTGACATAACCAAGGATATGACTTCAAAGTGAGTCTGTAATTAAAGTCGTCCACAGTTCAAATTTGGGTGCCCCCTTTGGACTTGTCTTATTGGGAGGATTTGAGTTGTAGAGTTGTTGATTCTGATTTGGAGTAATCAAAGACTTGAGTTTACAGTGAAGCAGTCAATGTTTGATATTGTTGAATCGTAGGATCTAACTTAATCTTGGCTCTAAGCACAGAAGTCTGTGGGGGTATGGCTCAATGAAAGAGCATGTTTCTGCAAAGATGTGGGGGTATAGCTCAATGGTAGAGCATTAGACTGCAGACCAAGAGGTCCCCGGTTCAAATCCGGGTGTCCCCTTTGAATTTGGCATGTTAGGAGTATGTGTAGCCATATCTTCCTGCCTTTTTGTGCTCATACTGTACGGGTTTATATCTCAATGGCACAGCGTTTCATTGTAGATCAAGAAGTCCCAGGTTCATTCCATGTGCCTCCTTTGGGCTTGGCATATTAGGAATAAACAAATCCTTGACATAAGTTCATTTTTGTGGTTTGTGCTCATGCAGTACGGGTTATAGCTCAACGACAGAGCATTTGTCTGCAAGTCAATAGGTCTACTATTTTGATCTGGCTTGCTTGACATAATCAACGACATGATTTCAAAGTGAGTCTGTAATCAAGTCGTCCACAGTTCAAATCTGGGTGCCCCCTTTGGACTTATCTTATTTGGAGGTTTTGAGTTGTAGAGTTGTTGATTCTGATTGGGAGTAACCAAAGACTTGAGTTTACCGTGAAGCAGTCAATGTTTGATATTGTTGAGTCGTAGGATGTAACTTAATCTTTGGCTCTAAGCACAGAAGTCTGTGGGGGTTTGGCTCAATGAAAGAGCATTTTTCTGCAAAGATTTGGGGGTATGGCTCAGTGGGAGAGCATTTGACTGCATATCAAGAGGTCCCCGGTTTTGCAGATTAGGAATAAGTGCAAAAATATCTATATAGAAAGATTCTGTATGTGATTATAACTCAGTGAAACATCCTCTCGAGGGGTTCTTTTTTGAATCTGGCATGCTTGTCATATCCAAAAACTTTATTCAAAAGTGAGTCTATCATCTTGTGTGTGGCTATGATCCAGGGAATCTGTGGGGGTATAGCTCAGTGGTAGAGCATTTGACTGCAGATCAAGAGGTCCCCGGTTAAAATCCGGATGCCCCCTTTGGATTTGGCATGTTAGGAATATGTGTAGCCATATCTTCCTGCCTTTTTGTGCTCATGCTGTACAGGGTTATATCTCAATGCCATTTATATAGCGCTTTAAACAAAATACATTGCGTCAAAGCAACTGAATAACGTTCATTAGGAAAACAGTGTCAATAATGCAAAATGATAGTTAAAGGCAGTTCATCATTGGATTCAGTTATGTCATCTCTGTTCAGTTAAATAGTGTCTGTGCATTTATTTGCAATCAAGTCAACGATATCGCTGTAGATGAAGTGTCCCCAACTAAGCAAGCCAGAGGCGACAGCGGCAAGGAACCGAAACTCCACCGGTGACAGAATGGAGAAAAAAAACCTTGGGAGAAACCAGGCATAGTTGGGGGGGCAGGTCTCCTCTGACCAGACGAAACCAGTAGTTCAATTCCAGGCTGCAGCAAAGTCAGATTGTGCAGAAGAATCATCTGTTTCCTGTGGTCTTGTCCTAGTGCTCCTCTGAGACAAGGTCTTTACAGGGGATCTGTATCTGGGGCTCTAGTTGTCCTGGTCTCCGCTGTCTTTCAGGGATGTAGAGGTCCTTTCTAGGTGCTGATCCACCATCTGGTCTGGATACGTACTGGATCCGGGTGACTGCAGTGACCCTCTGATCTGGACACAGACTGGATCTGGTGGCCACGGTGACCTCGGAACAAGAGAGAAACAGACAAATATTAGCGTAGATGCCATTCTTCTAATGATGTAGCAAGTACATAGGGTGTTATGGGAAGTGTTTCCGGTTCCGGTTTACCTAATTAATGCAGCCTAAAAATCCTTTAACGGATTTGGATATTAAAAGCATATTAGTATGTTATGTGTATGCCAGGTTAAAGAGATCGGTCTTTAATCTAGATTTAAACTGCAAGAGTGTGTCTGCCTCCCGAACAATGTTAGGTAGGTTATTCCAGAGTTTAGGCACCAAATAGGAAAAGGATCTGCCGCCCACAGTTGATTTTGATATTCTAGGTATTATCAAATTGCCTGAGTTTTGAGAACGTAGCGGACGTAGAGGATTATAATGTAAAAGGAGCTCATTCAAATACTGAGGTGCTAAACCATTCAGGCCTTTATAAGTAATAAGCAATATTTTAAAATCTATACGATGTTTGATAGGGAGCCAGTGCAGTGTTGAATGGTACTGGGCTAAAATGGTCATACTTCCTGGTTCTAGTAAGAACTCTTGCTGCTGCATTTTGGACTAGCTGTAGTTTGTTTACTAAACGTGCAAAACAACCACCCAATAAAGCATTACAATAATCTAACCTTGAGGTCATAAATGCATGGATTAACATTTCTGCATTTGACATTGAGAGCATAGGCCGTAATTTAGATATATTTTTGAGATGGAAAAATGCAGTTTTACAAATGCTAGAAACGTGGCTTTCTAAGGAAAGATTGCGATCAAATAGAACACCTAGGTTCCTAACTGATGACGAAGAATTGACAGAGCAACCATCAAGTCTTAGACAGTGTTCTGGGTTATTACAAGCGGAGTTTTTAGGTCCTATAATTAACACCTCTGTTTTTTTCAGAATTTCGCAGTAAGAAATTACTCGTCATCCAGTTTTTTATATCGACTATGCAATCCATTAGTTTTTCAAATTGGTGTGTTTCACCGGGCTGCGAAGAAATATAGAGCTGAGTATCATCAGCATAACAGTGAAAGCTAACACCATGTTTCCTGATGATATCTCCCAAGGGTAACATATAAAGCGTGAAGAGTAGCGGCCCTAGTACTGAGCCTTGAGGTACTCCATACTGCACTTGTGATCGATAGGATACATCTTCATTCACTGCTACAACTGATGGCGGTCATATAAGTATGATTTAAACCATGCTAATGCACTTCCACTGATGCCAACAAAGTGTTCAAGTCTATGCAAAAGAATGTTGTGGTCAATTAAGTCAAACGCAGCACTAAGATCCAATAAAACTAATAGAGAGATACACCCACGATCAGATGATAAGAGCAGATCATTTGTAACTCTAAGGAGAGCAGTCTCAGTACTATGATACCGTCTAAATCCTGACTGGAAATCCTCACATATACCATTTTTCTCTAAGAAGGAATATAATTGTGAGGATACCACCTTTTCTAGTATCTTGGACAGAAAAGGGAGATTCGAGATGTGCCTAATTTGGGCTTGGCATATTAGGAATAAACAAATCCTTGACATAAATTCATTTTTGAGGTTTGTGCTCATGCATTACGGGGTTATAGCTCAACAACAGAGCATTTGTCTGCAGATCAATAGGTCTACATTTTGGATCTGGCTTGCTTGGCATAATCAATGACATGATTTCAAAGTGAGTCTGTAATCAAGTCGTCCACAGTTCAAATCTGGGTGTCCCCTTTGGACTTGTCTTATTTGGAGGGTTTGAGTTGTAGAGTTGTTGATTCTGATTTGGAGTAACCAAAGACCTGAGTTTACAGTGAAGGAGTCAATGTTTGATATTGTTGAATCGTAGGATCTAACTTAATCTTTGGCTCTAAACACAGAAGTCTGTAGGGGTATGGCTTAATGAAACAGCATTTTTCTGCAAAAATGTGGGTGCATAGTTCAGTGGTAGAGCATTTGAGTGCAGATCAAGAGGTCCTCGGTTCAAATCCGAGTGCCGCTTATGGATTTGGCAGATTAGGAATAAGTGCAAACATATCTATATAGAAAGATTCTGTATGTGATTATAACTCAGTGGCACATCCTCTCGAGACGTTCTTTTTTGTATCTGGCATGCTTGTCATATCTAAAAACTTTATTCAAAAGTGAGTTTGTCAAATTGTGTGTGGCTATGATCCAGGGAGACTCAGTGGTAGAGCATTTGAATGCAGATCAAGAGGTCCCTGGTTCAAATCTGGGTGCCGCCTTTGGATTTGGCACATTAGGAATATGTGTAGCCATATCTTCCTGCCTTTTTGTGCTCATACTGTACGGGTTTATATCTCAATGGCACGGCATTTGATTGCAGATAAAGAGGTCCCAGGTTCATTCCATGTGCCTAATTTGGGTTTGGCATATTAGGATTAAACAAATTCTTGACATAAATTCATTTTTGTGGTTTGTGCTCATGCAGTATGGGGTTATAGCTCAACGACAGAGCATTTGTCTGCAGATCAATAGGTTTACGTTTTGGATCTGGCTTGCTTGACATAATCAACGACATGATTTCAAAGTGAGTCTGTAATTAAGTCGTCCAAAGTTCAAATCTGGGTGCCCCCTTTGGACTTGTCTTATTTGGAGGGTTTGTGTTGTAGAGTTGTTGATTCTGATTTAGAGTAACCAAAGACCTGAGTTTACAGTGAAGAAGTCAATGTTTGATATTGTTGAATCGTAGGATCTAACTTAATCTTTGGCTCTAAGCACAGAAGTCTGTGGGGTTATGGCTCAATGAAAGAGCATTTCTCTGCAAAAGTGTGGGGGCATAGTTCAGTGGCAGAGCATTTGACTGCAGGTCAAGAGGTCCCCGGTTCAAATCCGGGTGCCCCTTGTGGATTAGGCAGATTATGAATAAGTGCAAACATATCTATATAGAAAGATTCTGTATGTGATTGTAACTCAGTGGCACATTCTCTCGAGAGGTTCTTTTTGAATTTGACATGCTTGTCATATCCAGAAACTTTATTCAAATGTGAGTCTGTCTTCTTATGTGAGGCTATGATCCAGGGAGTCTGTGGGGGCGTATTTCAGTGGTAGAGCATTTGAGTGCAGATCAAGAGGTCCTCGGTTCAAAACCGTGTGCCACTTATGGATTTGGCAGATTAGGAATAAGTGCAAACATATCTACAGGTCCTTCTCAAAAAATTAGCATATTGTGATAAAGTTCATTATTTTCCATAATGTAATGATAAAAATTAAACTTTCATATATTTTAGATTCATTGCACACCAACTGAAATATTTCAGGTCTTTTATTGTTTTAATACTGATGATTTTGGCATACAGCTCATGAAAACCCAAAATTCCTACCTCAAAAAATTTGCATATCATGAAAAGGTTCTCTAAACAAGCTATTAACCTAATCATCTGAATCAACTTATAAACTCTAAACACCTGCAAAAGATTCCTGAGGGTTTTTAAAAACTCCCAGCCTGGTTCATTACTCAAAACCGCAATCATGGGTAAGACTGCTGACCAGAAGGCCATCAGTGACACCCTCAAGCAAGAGGGTAAGACACAAAAAGAAATTTCTGAACGAACAGGCTGTTCCCAGAGTGCTGTATCAAGGCATCTCAGTGGGAAGTCTGTGGGAAGGAAAAAGTGTGGCAAAAAACGCTGCACAATGAGGAGAGGTGACCGGACCCTGAGGAAGATTGTGGAGAAGGACCGATTCCAGACCTTGGGGGACCTGCGGAAGCAGTGGACTGAGTCTGGAGTAGAAACATCCAGAGCCACCGTGCACAGGCATGTGCAGGAAATGGGCTACAGGTGCCGCATTCCCCAGGTCAAGCCACTTTTGAACCAGAAACAGCGGCAGAAGGGCCTGACCTGGGCTACAGAGAAGCAGCACTGGACTTTTGGACAAATTTTGCATGTCATTCGGAAATCAAGGTGCCAGAGTCTGGAGGAGGACTGGGGAGAAGGAAATGCCAAAATACCTGAAGTCCAGTGTCAAGTACCCACAGTCAGTGATGGTCTGGGGTGCCATGTCAGCTGCTGGTGTTGGTCCACTGTGTTTTATCAAGGGCAGGGTCAATGCAGCTAGCTATCAGGAGATTTTGGAGCACTTCATGCGTCCATCTGCTGAAAAGCTTTATGGAGATGAAGATTTCATTTTTCAGCACGACCTGGCACATGCTCACAGTGCCAAAACCACTGGTAAATGGTTTACTGACCATGGTATTACTGTGCTCAATTGGCCTGCCAACTCTCCTGACCTGAACCCCATAGAGATTCTGTGGGATATTGTGAAGAGAAAGTTGAGAGACGCAAAACCCAACACTCTGGATGAGCTTAAGGCCGCTATAGAAGCATCCTGGGCCTCCATAACACCTCAGCAGTGCCACAGGCTGATTGCCTCCATGCCACGCCGCATTGAAGCAGTCATTTCTGCAAAAGGATTCCCGACCAAGTATTGAGTGCATAACTGAACATAATTATTTGAAGGTTGACTTTTTTTGTATTAAAAACATTTTTCTTTTATTGGTCGGATGAAATATGCTAATTTTTTGAGACAGGCATTTTGGGTTTTCATGAGCTGTATGCCAAAATCATCAGTATTAAAACAATAAAAGACCTGAAATATTTCAGTTGGTGTGCAATGAATCTAAAATATATGAAAGTTTAATTTTTTATCATTACATTATGGAAAATAATGAACTTTATCACAATATGCTAATTATTTTAGAAGGACATGTATATAGAAAGATTCTGTATGTGATTGTAACTCAGTGGCACATCCTCTCGAAAGGTTCTTTTTTTGTATCTGGCATGCTTGTCATATCCAAAAACTTTATTCAGAATTGAGTCTGTCATCTTGTGTGAGGCTATGATCCAGGGAGTCTGTGGGGGTATAGCTCAGTGGTCGAGCATTTGCCTGCAGATCAAGAGGTCCCCGGTTCAAATCTGAGTGCCCCCTTTGCATTTGGCATGTTAGGAATATGTGTAGCCATATCTTCCTGCCTTTTTGTGCTCATACTGTATGGGGTTATATCTCAATGGCACAGCGTTTCATTGTAGATCAAGAAGTCCCAGGTTCATTCCATGTGCTTCCTTTGGGCTTGGCATATTAGGAATAAACAAATCCTTGACATAAGTTCATTTTTGTGGTTTGTGCTCATGCAGTACGGGTTATAGCTCAACGACAGAGCATTTGTCTGCAGATCAATAGGTCTACGTTTTTGATCTGGCTTGCTTGACATAATCAACGACATGATTTCAAAGTGAGCCTGTAAACAAGTCGTCCACAGTTCAAATCTGGGTGCCCCCTTTGGACTTGTCTTATTTGGAGGTTTTGAGTTGTAGAGTTGTTGATTCTGATTGGGAGTAACCAAAGACTTGAGTTTACAGTGAAGCAGTCAATGTTTAATATTGTTGAATCGTAGGATGTAACTTAATCTTTGGCTCTAAGCACAGAAGTCTGTGGGGGTTTGGCTCAATGAAAGAGCATTTTTCTGCGAAGATTTAGGGGTATGGCTCAGTGGGAGAGCATTTGACTGAAGATCAAGAGGTCCCCGGTTTTGCAGATTAGGAATAAGTGCAAACATATCTATATAGAAAGATTCTGTATGTGATTATAACTCAGTGGCACATCCTCTCGAGAGGTTCTTTTTTATATCTGGCATGCTTGTCATATCCAAAAACTTTATTCAAAAGTGAGTCTGTCATCTTGTGTGTGGCTATGATCCAGGGAATCTGTGGGGTATAACTCAGTGGTAGAGCAAATCCGAGTGCTGCTTATGGATTTGGCAGATTAGGAATAAGTGCAAACATATCTATATAGAAAGATTCTATGTGATTGTAACTCAGTGGCACATCCTCTCGAGAGGATCTTTTTGGTATTAGGCATGCTTGTCATATCCATAAACCCGGGCCGCCTGGGTGAAAACCAGGAATCCAAACCGCTTGACCATATGGGATTTGGACACCTTAAACTGGCCAATGGCACACTTTCCATACATGTGGTCAGTGTGGGCGCAGGATCTTGTAGTGGCCTGTTGCTTTAGGTCTGCGACTGTAACAATGTGATAATAATTTGGCAAAACAAGAATTATCCAAAAGGATGGTTTTCTGAATTATATAGTGTAATATGCATTCAAGGGATCTGTTTTTTTTACTCACCCCGGGGGTTCAGTTTTTTTGGGCAGATTCCTGTGATTGCTGAATTGATACCTTGAACAGGTAATTAAGCTCTTTTCCAGGTGAAAATACTTGTGTCATGCATCTGAAAACACACATTGCAACCGTTATCTAGATGAAAAACTGTCTATCGTCAGTCTGTCAAGGTCCAAAATTGACATACGAATGGCAATACCGAAGCATGTCCGTGTCTCCCCTAGACATCGGAATGGGTGTGCAGAATATGTCTTTTTTGGAAAAAAAGGAGAATGCCTGGAAATTTGCCTTTTCTTCTAGATTTTGGAGAAGAAAAAAAAACACAACAACAAAATAAGCCGGAGAAAAACAAGCACTGGGCGAACCAGCAAGGAGTCAAACCTAGAATCTTCTGAGCCGTAGTCAGACACATTATCCATTGCGCCACTGGCCCACCGATAGTAGAGACTCCCGATTGCTACAGAGTTGTTGGTTTTAGATGTGACAGTGGGAAGCATTGCTGTCTGCTTATTCTCACCTTGTTATCAGAAGGTAAGCCTACGAGCCCACCAGCCCACCAGCCCCTCCCTGGTGGTCTAGTGGTTAGGATTTGGCGCTCTCACCGCCGCGGCCCGGGTTCGATTCCCGGTCAGGGAAAGCTCTTTTGGCTTCCAATTGTGGACTGCAAATTCAAGCTCTGCTAACAGCTGTGAGAAAGCCAGCTCCAAACCAAAAAAAAAATGGTGAGCACTTGAAAAAAAGACCTCTTTCGAGCCGGAGTCGAACCAGCGACCTAAGGATTGCCAACACTCCAACCTACAGTCCTCCGCTCTACCAGCTAAACTATCGAAGGGGCGAAGTGTTAGACAGAATCTCGACATCTGGAGCAGGAAGATGTGCTGGATTTTTGAGGAGGGAAGCAAAAAGAAGCATGCGTTCCCATACCGGGAGTCAAACCCGGGCCGCCTGGATGAAAACCAGGAATCCTGACCGCTAGACCATATGGGATTTGGACACCTTAAACTGGCCAGTGGCGCACCTTCCATACATGTGGTCAGCGACTGTAACAATGTGATAATAATTTGGCAAAACAAGAATTATCCAAAAGGACGGTTTTCTGAATTATATAGTGTTGTAATCATTCAAGGGATCTGTTTTTTTTACTCACCCCGGGGGGGTTCAGTTTTTTTGGGCAGATTCCTGTGATTGCTGAATTGATACCTTGAACTGGTAATTAAGCTCTTGTCCAGGTTAAAATACTTGTGTCATGCATCTGAAAACACACATTGCAACCGTTATCTAGATGAAAATCTGCCTATCATCGGTCTGTCAAGGTACAAAATTGACATATTGTGAGGGTAATAATGAAAGTGAGACCAATTTTTTTTCCGCAAAGTTGCTGATTACTCGCTCGTTCAGTTTAATGCAGATTACAATTTATTCTCAATGTCCAGGTGGCAATTAGTGATAAGGCTTCAAAATGGCAAGCCCGTGACATCAAAACAACATGGCATTACACCCTTCAAAGTAATGAAGCAGTTACAGAGTAGCGATGAAATTGTTCATTCGAAAATCAACTGGCTGCCAGCCTGCAGTTTATTTCCCCTTTAATCGCCGAGCTTGTCGGAGTGCTTGTGAGATGAATGGCAATACCGAAGCATGTCCGTGTCATGCCCCTCCCTTGTGGTCTAGTGGTTAGGATTCGGCGCTCTCACCGCCGCGCCCCGGGTTCGATTCCCGGTCAGGGAAAGCTCTTTTGGCTTCCAATTGTGGACTGCGAATTCAAGCTCTGCTAACAGCTGTGAGAAAGCCAGCTCCAAACCAAAAAAATGGTGAGCACTTGAAAAAAAGACCTCCTTCGAGCCGGAGTCGAACCAGCAACCTAAGGATTGCCAACACTCCAACCTACAGTCCTCCGCTCTACCAGCTCCGCCAAAGTTGGGAAACAATAGTCTGTATAAGAAGGGACGGGAGAGGGGGGAAGAGAAGCGCGAGAAACTCAGGAAATCGCAGGTTCGAATCAACGCTGTCACATAAAGTTATGCGTGTATTTGTTAAAACTCGTGAATCGATTGTTTCGTTTCCAAATTTGATTTTAAAAGTAATGTATTTGAATTTAATTATTGTTTCGTTTCTAAGATTGATTTTGAAAATAATGTTTTTGATTTAATGTTCCAAGTTTGGTTTTAAAAGTAATGTATTTGAATTTAATTATTGTTTCGTTTCTAAGATTGATTTTGAAAGTAATGTTTTTGATTTAATGTTCCAAGTTTCTAAGATTGATTTTTATTTTATTCTCATTATCATTATCATTTGTCCAAGTGATTTATTAAGGCAATCATTTCCTGTGGCAGTAGGGACAAAATAACCTCCTTATTACGGCATTCACACTTTATTGTATCATATTACTTGCAAAGCTACACGTGACACTGAATGCAACTGTAAACTGAATGTCATTACATTCAATAAAACAAATAAATACAACAGCAATACAAGAAATATATTTATTAACTATATACATATCTAGAAAAATTTAGTAAAAGTACTTAATTCAATATAAAATTAAGTATTTTATGTGCACAGTCTATATAAAATAATTACAAAAAATATATAAATATGTACATCAAAATATACACATTTTGGTATTTTACTTTATACTGCTTCCTTTACACATAAACCTTTCTATAGTAATAATAATAATATAATAGTTTAACTTTATTTAATATGTATTATATATTTCCATATGTATTATAGTGTATTCATATACATGCCCACATGTTTATAATAATAATAATAATAATAATACAAGATAAAAAAAGTGCACAGTATAATTCTTTAACATTAAATATGGCTGGAAGATAAAAAACAGAAGAAAACCAAGAGAACAAAATGAATGTATAACACATAAATAAATGAGTTATCTTCTCATAATCTGTAACCACTGCTCCTTCGTAATTGTTTCTTTATTAGGGCAATATATTTTGCCTTTGTACTGGCTATGGCCAGTTTCTTGAGTACGAAATTGGCCACACTTTCTGCACGAATTTGCTTTTACAGTACGATTGTACGACCGTTTGGTTGGAGTGGCTGTGTCATTTGCAGGTGGGTCAGAGGTAATTGCTCCAGGGTTAATGGTGGAAAATGGGGTTGGGCAGGGAACCAGAAACATCTGAGACACAACAGGGGCAGTGGGTGTGTCAGGAACCAATGGGTGTGGTGCTGTCGGCCTGGGACAAATTGTCCTTAGCTGGCTGGACGTGGCTGAACGCTGAGGGTGTACGGCTGATGGCCAGATTGAAGTTGCTGTGGCAGATGTACAGGTAGCTGAGGGCGCAATCTTTCTAAACTTTGTCTTTGCCTGTCCAGCTGTGTCTGGTGGCATCTGGTAGGTATGCAACTGGTGGCTATATTGTGGAGGCACAACAGGCTGTACTCGTGCTGGAGGCAAAGCATCCAAAGCCACTGGACGTGCCTCTGGAAGGTCCAGCCCTTGCAACAGCAAGGAGACCTCCTGACCCTTTAAACGGTTATTGTGTCACGTCGTAAGAGTCCTCTGATTTACCTCAACTAGCTGAAGGGTTGTGTCACTCATCACCATTCCATTGCTCACGATTAGCTGCCGAATTCTTCTGTAATCACGAAGAATGAGATCCCATTTAGACAGAGATTCTGTCCGCTGTTTCTTGGGGCTTCGGTGGATGTTACATAACCTTATTAAAATCATTTCAACAAGACAGCAATTAGGCCACTGTGCTGGAAAGCCGCTAGAACCCAACACACCTTTTTGTGCTTTCGACACCAGGAGTGAAGACAGCTTTCTTTTTCGGGGACCTAAAACGTCCTGTAAGTAGCCTGTCTTGATGACGAGCAGCATACACTACCCTGTCTTTATCAAATTTGTCCAGGTTCTGCCACAAACCCACAATGGTCGCAACTTGTTGGTTGGTAAGTGTGAGGCTTGTCTGTGAGCACAGCTCCACCAGACATTCTGCCAACGCATCCACCCGGTCCATTCCAGGAATGCAGTGCTCGTCAACAGCCTGGAAATATATAACTGTTGGTTAGGTATTTACATGCTGTTAAGTAAGTTTACTGCTTAATGGCAAATAACTAAATGAGTCACAATTCGTATAGAAAAGGAAATTTTACCATTGCTGAGGGCACTGGTGTATCTAAAGGAGCCTGGACACTGAGCAGTGGTGGAGTCTGGACACTGGGCACTGGTGCAGCTACACTGGGCACTGGTGCAGGTGAAGGAGCCCGGACTCTGAGCAGTGGTGGCGCCTGGACACTGGGCACTGGTGCAGGTGAAGGAGCCCGGACTCTGAGCAGTGGTGGAGCCAGGACACTGGGCACTGGTGCAGCTACACTGGGCACTGGTGCAGGTGAAGGAGCCCGGACTCTGAGCAGTGGTGGAGTCTGGACACTGGGCACTGGTGCAGCTACACTGGGCACTGGTGCAGGTGAAGCAGCCCGGACTCTGAGCAGTGGTGGAGCCAGGACACTGGGCACTGGTGCAGCTACACTGGGCACTGGTGCAGGTGAAGGAGCCTGGATTCTGAGCAGTGGTGGCACCTGGACACTGGGCACTGGTGCAGCTACACTGGGCACTGGTGCAGGTGAAGGAGCCCGGACTCTGAGCAGTGGTGGCGCCTGGACACTGGGCACTGGTGCAGCTACACTGGGCACTGGTGCAGCTGAAGGAGCCCGGACTCTGAGCAGTGGTGGAGCCAGGACACTGGGCACTGGTGCAGCTACACTGGGCACTGGTGCAGGTGAAGGAGCCCGGACTCTGAGCAGTGGTGGAGCCAGGACACTGGGCACTGGTGCAGCTACACTGGGCACTGGTGCAGGTGAAGGAGCCCGGACACTGAGCAGTGGTGGCGCCTGGACACTGGGCACTGGTGCAGCTACACTGGGCACTGGTGCAGCTGAAGGAGCCCAGACTCTGAGCAGTGGTGGAGCCAGGACACTGGGCACTGGTGCAGCTACACTGGGCACTGGTGCAGGTGAAGCAGCCCAGACTCTGAGCAGTGGTGGAGCCAGGACACTGGGCACTGGTGCAGCTACACTGGGCACTGGTGCAGGTGAAGGAGCCTGGATTCTGAGCAGTGGTGGCACCTGGACACTGGGCACTGGTGCAGCTACACTGGGCACTGGTGCAGGTGAAGGAGCCCGGACTCTGAGCAGTGGTGGCGCCTGGACACTGGGCACTGGTGCAGCTACACTGGGCACTGGTGCAGCTGAAGGAGCCCGGACTCTGAGCAGTGGTGGAGCCAGGACACTGGGCACTGGTGCAGCTACACTGGGCACTGGTGCAGGTGAAGGAGCCCGGACTCTGAGCAGTGGTGGAGCCAGGACACTGGGCACTGGTGCAGGTGAAGGAGCCCGGACACTGAGCAGTGGTGGCGCCAGGACACTGGGCACTGGTGCAGCTACACTGGGCACTGGTGCAGCTGAAGGAGCCCGGACTCTGAGCAGTGGTGGAGCCAAGACACTGGGCACTGGTGCAGGTGAAGGAGCCCGGACTCTGAGCAGTGGTGGAGCCAGGACACTGGGAACTGGTGCAGCTACACTAGGCACTGGTGCAACTGAAGGAGCCTGGACACTGGGCACTGGTGGAGTCTGGACACTGGGCACTGGTGCAGCTACACTGGGCACTGGTGCAGGTGAAGGAGCCCGGACACTGAGCAGTGGTGGAGCCAGGACACTGGGCACTGGTGCAGCTACACTGGGCACTGGTGCAGGTGAAGGAGCCCGGACACTGAGCAGTGGTGGCGCCTGGACACTGGGCACTGGTGCAGCTACACTGGGCACTGGTGCAGCTGAAGGAGCCTGGACACTGGGCACTGGTGGAGTCTGGACACTGGGCACTGGTGCAGCTACACTGGGCACTGGTGCAGCTGAAGGAGCCTGGACACTGGGAACTGGTGCAGCTGGTAGAACTGGTGGACCTGAAAGGACCAAGTCATCTGATGCCACAAGATTTGCCACTGTGGCTTCCTCTCCAAAGAAATGAATGAAACCCTCATCCCTTTGACATCCCATCCCATCCCTTTGACATCCCACATGTCCTCCAGGGGCTGACTATTCTGCCTCAACAAGTACTGTAATCCAATGAGCTCCCCTGAGGAAATATTTGTAACAGGAAACGTTTTTAATGGAAATTATGCAGAAAGGTTTATTCAGAAATGCAGTAAATATTTTGTTGTCCACTTCTGTATGAACAATATATATCTAATTCAGAGGCTATCATAAAAAGACAGGATTACTCTATATTCTACTATGTATTTTATTTTCTGCCCTGAAACCTAGAACACAGAATAATGTACAAATATTCTGGTAGTATAATTTTTCTCTGATATGTCAAAATTACATTATTATTGTCCAAAAGCAATTGTAATTTTAACAAAAACATGCTACATCATGAGCTGCATTTATCAAAATATTTGTACCTGTGTATACTGCAGGTCGAGTGAAGCTTGGGACCAATTTCCTGCCATACAACTTATTGTAGTTTGTCATTGACAGAGTAAACCAGCTCCCCTGTGTAAGAGCGCAGAGTTGAACCTTCATCTGCAACAGCAGCTTCAGCCCGGTCCTGATTCCAGCGTAATAAACCTTCCAGGAGATAAATCTGGAAGTTCAGGCTGTTTGCGCTGTTCCCTAGAAAAAGAAATAGAAAGCCAAATATTGCTTTGAGAAAATGCAAAACAGAAAATTTAATCTGCAAATATCTTGATAAACAGGAATTAGTGGCAAAATGTGGTATATTCTGACATGACAAACCTGGAATAAATCTGCTTAGGTGGCAGTGAAATGATTCCAGGGATGTGGAGCCTCTGGCACAACGGTTTTTAGAACCACCCCACCCTTGTTTGTAGTTCCAGTTTCAGTATAGAGCGGCACATTTGGAGGATCTTGGATACAGGTGACATGCCGCCTCTGGACATTCTAGATGTGCTGCATTCTCACATTGTCAAGTAGTGGAACACCAAGAGCATCATTCCCCTTGCCACCCATGAGTTCTCTGATGAGCATATCAAGGAGGCGGATAGTGGTTTCTTCTCCTCGTGTTCTCCTCCTGCAGTGCTGGAGCAGCTCAGCTTTAGTTAAATGATGGTCCAGTTCTGCCTCCGTCAGTGTAGGCCAGCCCTGTTGGATGAGTTGCTCCCTTTTGGCCCATCTCAGCAGAGTGAGATCCCCTGCATCCCACTCAAAAATACAGGATGACAGCCTAGCCATAAAAGTAGGGTACAACTGGTGGGCGTCAGTGGTGCACCCTACTGCCAGACGTCGCATAAAATGCCAAATGTCTAGGCGGACGATGACATCGGGCCAGCCGCTGAACCGCCTCTTCAATTTAGTCTCTCCCACTGTCTTGTAACAATCACAGTCCATATAAATGACAGTGGGAGGATCAACACCAGCACTCCGGTATCGCTCCATGAGCCCTGCAGCCATGAGGTCCAACCCAGCCCCTTCATTCGCAGTCAGGACACTCATCAGCACCTGACCTATATCATTGCCCACTGAGGTAAGCCACTGTGCTGTGCCTTTCGCAGGCCCGCTCAACTTCTTGGTGATCTGAAAGAAACAATAAGCATAGCAAATAGTACAACAGGCATCCAAATCAGTTACAATGAAAAAAATAAAGCTCTCTTGGTCTAAAAATACATTATAGATAAGGGTACAGTCAAGTAAGCAGCTTATCTGACCTTCTTAGTTGAATCCATTTTTAAAATTGATCCATACGTGGATGTTATGCTGGCCTTTATGTGATCGAGCCTGTTGAGAATGTCCTGACTGTATACATTGAGGAGCCATTTGTAGCTGGGTACTGAAGCAAGTGGTGGTGGCTCCTGGAAGTGCACCGGATGCAGGCACGATTATCAAAAAAGGCCACACACTCTGATGTGTACCGAAGCGCACGTTTCAACCACTCCTCACTGTGGTTCTCTCTCAGCTGGCCGATGATCCTCACTGGGCCATTCCCCATGCCCCTCTCACGCAGCAAGCGAAGAACCCGAATGTCACAGGCATACCTTGGAAAAAAGTTTTCATTTAAGTATCTTATTGTAAGGTATCTAATTATTGTAGGAAATATTTATCAAAAAAGGTAGCACATAAGTGAAAATGACTGCAAAATAATTACTTGCGTGTGAGGATGACCCTGAATTCAGATCGATGGGCCAGGTCCAACTGCTGCAGCACAGCATGACTCCAGGGCAGGTAGCTGGTTCTACACCTGGTGCAGATCAGGGTCTCTGTCACCAGGTTGTAGTATCTGTCAATGTCTAACACCTGTCGTACCCTCCTGTGCAGTCCACCACCACACAGCTGTTGCGTGGCACAGGCAGGGTTAGTACACTGGAACCGCACCTTCCACAGCTTATATGGCATCCAGAGCAAGAGACACTGTGAAAAAAACCTATCAGGTGTTGGAGCTTGGTGGTACAACAGGGCTGGTGGTGGGGGGTGATACCACAACTGTAGGTTTTCACGCAGCTCCAGCTTTCCCTTTGCACCAACCCTAAAAAGTACTTCCGACACCCACTTCTGGTCTTGCTGTGGCATTGTCTGTGGCCACAGAAGGGGGAGATCTTCTGGCTGAGATTCGACCTGCTGATATTATCAAAAACACTGGTTTAAATAAAAGCTAAGAGAGCATTAAATGATGAAGACATCTATATATTTTGAATGAGATCTTACTGGGCTCCTCACAACAGTATTCTCAGAAACAGTTGATGGCGTTGCTGTTTCTTTGATGCGTTGTGAACTCTGAGGTGGAGGAAGGAAGAAGGAAGAGGAGGACTGGATGACAGGCTGATGAGGTTTGGGGGATGGAGAAGGATGAGGATCAGAGGGTGGACATGAAACTGCAGCTGAACTGGAGTGCTCTAACATCTGTGGAGTCAAACATTATGATTAATCTATTAAGGGGATTGCCATGTTTTTAATAAATTAAAATTACATAATGATAAAGTCATGATGTCATTATAAAAGCCTTGATGTCTTTTAATATTAACCTGAGAGGTTTTCCTCTGGGTGCTCAAATTAGGTTTTGCTGCTGCCACATGTGAGCCTCCAAACCTTGACTTTTCAAACTGAAAAGATTTGTCATGGTTAGTGATAACAAAACCCTAACACTATAGTTAAAGGTTGAGATGTTTCAATATCTGCAGTGATGCATGCAATAGTGTGGTCTGCTTACCATTGACAATGTTAGTTTAGCTCTCTTTGCAGCACATGACACATCACTGACAGAGGGTGTGCTTTGGGTCGGGGTGCTCTGTGATGCTTCCACTGTGACTGGTGGATGAACCTGTGACACATGCATAAAGTACAAAACAGTCTTCCTAATGTGATTTTAGATATAAAGAAATATTGATGTGGCAAACACATCTATCTATTTATGCAACTTGAACCAGGCTAATTGAAGTTACCTTGTGAAATCCACAAATACATGTCTGAGCTTCCTTCAGAAGAGTGGTCTGTCCCCTCATTTGCAGAGGGCACTTTTCTATCTGTGAACTTGAATTATACCTCTGACACTGGATCTCAAAACAGCCATAAGTCATAATAATTATATCAATATAACATTGTATTTACATGGTAAGTAATTACTTATCGATACACATAAATAAAAATACCACAATGTATTATCAAAAAAGTTTGTTAGTTTGCCCATGAATCTAGCTGCATAACTTACCTTCTGATACAACTCATGCCATCTTTTTTGTTGGGGAGAAGGTTTATTCCCCTGCGTAGATGGCCAAACTCCTGTTTGGGCAAAACTCTCCAGACGCGCAAGCCATTCAGCATTACTCATGCCTTTGTGAGACTTAGCTGAAGCCATGTCGTTGCCTGAAACACTACATAACACGTTACACTAACTGCCATTGTAGCCTGGAAACACAGCATTTACCCTCCTGTTGTGTTCATTTCATGATAGGTAGTTTTGTGTTCCTGGTCCAAAACGACCGCCATATTATAGCAGATTATAAATCCATTATAATACATATATTATCTTACATATAACATGTTGTGATTTATTTATTTATCATTTAATGCCATGTCAGCAGCAGGGGCTATATTCATGCCAAGAGGAAACATTTCAATTGCACAATTCAGTCATATATATCATGTCAAAACAATTATATATATATTTTTTTAATTATATACATACATACATACATACATATATATATATATATGTATGTATGTATGTATGTATGTATGTACAAATATACAAAAAATACATATAAAAAATTATAACAAGAACAAAAGTATAAGAACAATTTATAAATAGAGTCTTAACATGTTGTGATAGATCTTTCTAGTATGGCTGTATGTCTCAATGACCTAGACTCATACAAAACTCGTTTTTGAGTATAAATAAATAAATAAATATAGAGCATTATGGATTAATTTGACTAAAACAAATACTCAGATTAAACATATTGTGCTCTTTCAACTGTGTCCATGTGATAAGGGCATGAACCTGAATGTATAAACTTATCCATTCACTTCTTGTGGCTGGTCATACTCATAACATATGTATAAACATATAACATAAGTGTAAAAGTTAAACAAAACACCAACATTATCCAAATTTATTTTGTGTGTTGAAATGCCGCATGTGGACAAAGTTATGGAACCTTATGACAATCAGATTAAATAAAAAGCATTTTTTTTTTCAGAGAGAAACCTTGTAAATCGGTTAAATTCGACATATTTACAGTTAGTTCGGCCGTAATAGTATTTACACATCAGTGACAGTTGACGTCACGTAGTCTATCAAGCGGTAATCATAGGCTAATTTACATGGCCAATCTTGCTATTCGTAAGGTACAAAAATCCTAAACCATTTCATTATCAAGATATAAATAACATACATGAGCGGAATGTAAATAACTTAACGTTACCTGAGCGGAGATTATATGCAAGTGACGGAAAGATGACAAAAATTGACCGTGTGCGGTGATTGGTTTGCCATATAATTGGACGAGCAAAAATAGAAATCGCAACGTGATTGGTTTTTTTAAAAGGTGGAAGACGGAACGTGCGTGATTGGTGTATGAGAAATAGACCTTGCCATTTCATTGGACGCGGAAAAATAGAGATTGCAACGTGATTGGTTTCTAAAAGATCGAAGTCGAAGCCTGATTGGGGTTTAAAAGATAGAAGTCGTAACGTGATTGGTTTTCAAAAGATAGAAGTCGTAACTTGATTGGTTTATAAAAGATAGAAGTCGTAACGTGATTGGTTTTTAAAAGATAGAAGTCGGCATACTATTGGATTAATTTTACAGACTTGTGGCTGTCAGGTACCGCCATCGAAGGGTCAAAGTGTTAGACAGAACCTCGACATATCACGGTCCTGTAGCTCTACTGCTGGCCAAAAAGTCACTTCTGGTGCAGGAAGATGTGCTGGATTTTTGAGGAGGGAATCAAAAAGGAGCATGCGTTCCCATACCGGGAGTCAAACCTGGGCCGCCTGGGTGAAAACCAGGAATCCTAAGCGCTAGACCATATGGGATTTGGAAACCTTAAACTGGCCATTGGCTTCTGGCGCACTTTCTATACATGTGGTCAGTGTGGGCGCAGGATCTTGTAGTGGCCTGTTGCTTTAGGTCTGCGACTGTAACAATGTGATAATAATTTGGCAAAACAAGAATTATCCAAAATGACGGTTTTCTGAATTATATAGTGTTGTATGCATTCAAGGGATCTGTTTTTTTTTACTCACCCCGGGGGTTCAGTTTTTTTGGGCAGATTCCTGTGATTGCTGAATTGATACCTTGAACTGGTAATTAAGCTCTTGTCCAGGTGAAAATACTTGTGTCATGCATCTGAAAACACACATTGCAACCGTTATCTAGATGAAAATCTGCCTATCATCGGTCTGTCAAGGTACAAAATTGACATATTGTGAGGTTAATAATGAAAGTGAAACCAATTTTTTATCCGCGAAGTTGCTGATTATTCGCTCTTTCAGTTTAATGCAGATTACAATTTATTCTCAATGTCCAGGTGGCAATTAGTGATAAGGCTTCAAAATGGCAAGCCCGTGACATCAAAACAACATGGCATTACACCCTTCAAAGTAATGAAGCAGTTACAGAGTAGCGATGAAATTGTTCATTCGAAAATCAACTGGCTGCCAGCCTGCAGTTTATTTCCCCTTTAATCGCCGAGCTTGTCGGAGTGCTTGAGAGACGAATGGCAATACCGAAGCATGTCCGTGTCTTCCCTAGACATTGGAAAGGGTGTGCATAATATGTCTTTTTTGGAAAAAAAGAAGAATTCCTGAATATTTGCCTTTCCTTCTGGATTTTGGAGAAGAGAAAAAAAAACACAACAACAAAATAAGCCGGAGAAAATCAGGCACAGAGCGAGCCAGCCATGAGTCAATCCTAGAATCTTCTGATCTGTAGTCAGACACGTTATCCATTGCGCCACTGGCCCACCAGTAGTTAAGACCCCTGATTGCTACAGAGTTGTTGGTTTTAGATGTGACAGTGGCAAGCATTGCTGTCTGCTTATTCTCACCTTATTTTCACGAGGTAAGCCCACCAGCCCACCATCCCCTCCCTGGTGGTCTAGTGGTTAGGATTCGGTGCTCTCACCGCCGCGGCCTGGGTTCGATTCCTGGTCAGGGAAAGCTCTTTTGGCTTCCAATTGTGGACTGCAAATTCAAGCTCTGCTAACAGCTGCGAGAAAGCCAGCTCCAAACCAAAAAAATGGTGAGCACTTGAAAAAAAAATCTCCTTCGAGCCAGAGTCGAACCAGCGACCTAAGGATCGCCGACACTTCAACCTACAGTCCTCCGCTCAACCAGCTGAGCTATCGAAGGGGCAAAGTGTTAGACAGAACCTCGACATCTGGTGCAGGAAGATGTGCTGGATTTTTGAGGAGAGGAAGCAAAAAGGAGCATGCATTCCCATACCGGGAGTCAAACCCAGGCCGCCTGGGTGAAAACCAGGAATCCTAATCCTATCCTATTTGGGCAGATTCCTGTGATTGCTGAATTGGTACATCGAACTGGTAATTAAGCTCTTTTCCAGTTGAAAATACTTGTGTCATCCATTTGAAAACACACACTGCAACCGTTATCTAGAGGAAAAACTGCCTATCGTCACTCTGTCAAGGTACAAAAATGACATTGTGACGGTAACAATGAAAGTGAGACCAATTTTTAATCGGCAAAGTTGCTGATTATTCGCTCCTTCAGTTTAACTCAGTTTACAACTTATTCTCAATGTCCAGGTGGCAATTAGTGATAAGGCTTCAAAATGGCAAGCCCATGACATCAAAACCACATGGCATTACACCCTTCAAAGTAGTAAAGCAGTTACAGAGTAGAGATGAAATTGTTCAATCTAGAATCAACTGGCCCACCAGCCTGCATTATATTACCACGTTAATCGCCGAGCTTATCGGAGAGCTTGTGTGATGAATGGCAATACCGAAGCATGTTACGCGACTCCCCATAGACATCGGAACCTCAATCTATCAGGGTTCTGTAGCTCTACTGCTGTCCAAAATGTCACTTCTGGTGCAGGAAGATGTGCTGGCTTTTTGAGGAGAGAAGCAAAAAAGATAGTAGAGACTCCCGATTGCTACAGAGTTCTTGGTTTTAGATGTGACAGTGGCAAGCATTGCTGTCTGCTTATTCTCACCTTGTTTTCAGTAGGTAAGCCCACCAGCCCACCAGCCCCTCCCTGGTGGTCTAGTGGTTAGTATTCGGCGCCACCACCGCTGCGGCCCGTGATTGATTCCCGGTCAGGGAAAGCTCTTTTGGCTTCCAATTGTGGACTGCGAATTCAAGCTCTGCTAACAGCTGCGAGAAAGCCAGCTCCAAACCAAAAAAATGGTGAGCACTTGAAAAAAAGACCTCCTTCGAGCCGGCGACCTAAGGATTGCCAACACTCCAACCTACAGTCCTCCGCTCTACCAGCTGAGCTATCAAAGGGACAAAGTGTTAGACAGAACCTCGACATATCACGGTCTTGTAGCTCTACTGCTGGCCAAAAAGTCACTTCTGGTGCAGGAAGATGTGCTGGATTTTTGAGGAGGGAATCAAAAAGGAGCATGCGTTCCCATACCGGGAGTCAAACCTGGGCCGCCTTGGTGAAAACCAGGAATCCTAAGCACTAGACCATATGGGATTTGGAAACCTTAAACTGGCCATTGGCTTCTGGCGCACTTTCCATACATGTGGTCAGTGTGGGCGCAGGATCTTGTAGTGGCCTGTTGCTTTAGGTCTGCGACTGTAACAATGTGATAATAATTTGGCAAAACAAGAATTATCCAAAAGTACGGTTTTGTAAATTATATACTGTTGTATGCATTCAAGGGACATGTTTGTTGACTCACCCCGGGGGTTCAGTTTTTTGGCCAGAGTCCTGTGATTGCTGAATTGATACCTTGAACTGGTAATTAAGCTCTTGTCCAGGTGAAAATACTTGTGTCATGCATCTGAAAACACACATTGCAACCGTTATCTAGATGAAAAACTGTCTATCGTCAGTCTGTCAAGGTCCAAAATTGACATACGAATGGCAATACCGAAGCATATCCGTGTCTCCCCTAGACATCGGAATGGGTGTGCAGAATATGTCTTTTTTGGAAAAAAAGAAGAATGCTTGGAGATTTGCCTTTTCTTCTACATTTTGGAGAAGAAAAAAAACACAACAACAAAATAAGCCGGAGAAAAACAAGCACAGAGTGAGCCAGCCAGGAGTCGAACTTAGAATCTTCAAATCCGTAGTCAGACACGTTATCCATTGCGCCACTGGACCACCGTTAGTAGAGACTCCCGATTGCTACAGAGTTGTTGCTTTTAGAAGTGACAGTGGCAAGCATTGCTGTCTGCTTATTCTCACCTTGTTATCAGGAGGTAAGCCCACCAGCTCCTCCCTGGTGGTCTAGTGGTTAGGATTTGGCGCTCTCACCGTTGCAGCCTGGGTTCGATTCCCGGTTAGGGAAAGCTCTTTTGGCTTCCGATTGTGGACTGCGAATTCAAGCTCTGCTAACAGCTGCGAGAAAGCCAGCTCCAAACCAAAAAAAATGGTGAGCACTTGAAAAAAAGACCTCCTTCGAGCCAGAGTCGAACCAGCAACCTAAAGATTGCCAACACTCCAACCTACAGGCCTCCTCTCTACCAGCTGAGATATCGAAGGGGTAAAGTGTTAGACAGAACCTCGACATCTGGTGCAGGAAGATGTGCTGGATTTTTGAGGAGGGAAGCAAAAAGAAGCATGCTTTGCCATACCGGGAGTCGAACCCGGACCACCTGGAAGAAAACCAGGAATCCTAACCGCTAGACCATATGGGATTTGGACACCTTAAACTGGCCAGTGGCGCACTTTCCATACATGTGGTCAGTGTGGGCGCAGGATCTTGTAGTGGCCTGTTGCTTTAGGTCTGCGACTGTAACAATGTGATAATAATTTGGCAAAACAAGAATTATCCAAAAGGACGGTTTTCTGAATTATATAGTGTTGTATGCATTCAAGGGATCTGTTTTTTTTACTCACCCCGGGAGTTCAGTTTATTTGGGCAGATTCCTGTGATTGCTGAATTGATACCTCGAACTGGTAATTAAGCTCTTTTCCAGGTGAAAATACTTGTGTCTTGCATCTGAAAACACACATTGCAACCGTTATCTAGATGAAAATCTGCCTATCATCGGTCTGTCAAGGTACAAAATTGACATATTGTGAGGTTAATAATGAAAGTGAGACCAATTTTTTATCCGCAAAGTTGCTGATTATTCGCTCGTTCAGTTTAATGCATATTACAATTTATTCTCAATGTCCAGGTGGCAATTAGTGATAAGGCTTAAAAATGGCAAGCCTGTGACATCAAAACAACATGGCATTACACCCTTCAAAGTAATGAAGCAGTTACAGAGTAGCGATGAAATTGTTCATTCGAAAATCAACTGGCTGCCAGCCTGCAGTTTATTTCCCCTGTAATCGCCGAGCTTGTCGGAGTGCTTGTGAGACGAATGGCAATACCGAAGCATGTCCGTGTCTTCCCTAGACATCGGAAAGGGTGTGCAGAATATGTCTTCTTTGGAAAAAAAGAAGAATGCCTGAAGATTTGCCTTTTCTTCTGGATTTTGGAGAAGAGAAAAAAAAACAACAACAAAATAAGCCGGAGAAAAACAATCACAGAGCGAGCCAGCCAGGAGTCAAATCTAGAATCTTCTGATCCGTAGTCAGACGCGTTATCCATTGCGCCAAGGCCGGTGCCCATTAGTCGAGGTAAAGATCCTAAAAGACGCATAGGGACGCGAGTTCGCGGCCCACTCCGAACAGTGATGGAATTCCTGGAATGTGTCCGCTTTGACGCTGCTGATGCACGCGTACGTAATCATCATTCTCCCCCGTAATTTAATCGAACGTAAATTCGTCCCCCCCACTTTAATTTGGGAACTGTCCAAAGTAAACACTCTCATGTTGTGTATGTTTCATTCATACCGGACACCGGAGGGCGCTCTCTCGCACAAAGTCCAAAACAGACTCGTAAAAGTACCAGCTCGTGACCACTATGTGACGCACGCTACAGGAAATACTTTATATGGACAAAAGCATCAAGCTGCCACTGGATAAAAAAAGTCGAAATGATTTGACAGACAAAACGTGAATATTCATTGCAACAAATACATGATTTGTGTTTTTGTGCATTTTCACATCAAAATACATGAATAACGCAGCACTAACCAACTCATTTTTTACAGTATAATATATTATTTTTTACAGTATAACATTATATTATTATATTTTCTGACTTATTCTGAAAGTCCCTGTTACTAGTGCAAAGATTAAGATTAACAACCCTTTTAATTTGCAAATATAAAGTCAATAAAAAAATTATAACAGCAGTGCAAATATATATGCATTTACAAATATTGTGAGAATACAAAAAGGCACAATAACAATAGTGTGAGGGCAAATATTAACAATCCTTTTAATCTCCATATACATTTTAAAGCCAATAAAACATTTAGAACAGTAGTGCAATTTTGACACATCAATTTAAAATAATAAACAGTAAACCAAAAATGTTTACCAGAGTAGTAAACTTTTTACATATCAGTGTAAAAATATAATAAATATCAAACCAAAACAAACATTTGCAGTGCAATTTTGACATCAGACTAAGAAAATAATAAATAGTAAACCAAGACAAACATTTACCACAGTAGTGCAATTTTGACATGTTAGCCAAAAAAAGTAAATCAAAACAAAAATGGACCACAGTAGTGCAATTATGACATATTCGCCCCTTAAAAAATAGTAAATCAAATATACCAAAACCAAAATAATAATAATAATAAAAACATAAACATACCATATATATATAATGGTATCAAATATTTTTCCAACAGAGGCATGCAGCAGAGGAAACACACAGTAATTACACATTTTAGAGAAAGCTGTCATTGTTGGAGACTTGTAAATTGCACTATAAAGCAAACATTAAGTTACCAAATAAAAATATCACGTGCTGAAATAGCAGTTTTAAGAAGCTGGAGGGTTGCCATTTCCCTTTTGTCTTCATCTATAACCTCGTTCCTGCAGCACAGCCCTCCATTCACCATATGATTGAGTCTCAGACTCTTTGCAGAACCAGTTGCCAAAGTACTGAAGATGTGATGGTGGCTTTCTCTCTTTGTTACACTTTCTGCAAAGAATGATGTCTGTCTTCTTCACATATTTTCTTGTGACAGTTCCAGTGCGCTCCCTCTCCAGTTTTCTCTTTCTGTATTGCTGAGTGGAGTAAGGAACATCTTGACCGGATGTCTGTGTCTGAGCTGATGGTTGCAAAGCTGAAGGTAATGGGAGGTTGAAGAACATCACCTGTGAGGTACCTGTAGAGGATGGCGCTTAAGTGCCTTTCACTGTAGGAAGCTGCACAGATGGTAAAATGAAAGGGAGAGAGATGAGTAGTGCTGATGCAATGACAGGAAGGCCTTGATGTGATTTTGGAGCCTGGGAGATGGCCTGGGGTTGCGACCTCCCCTTAAGTTTTGCCTTCCCAGCAGTGTTTGGTGGCAGGATAAAAAGGTGAGGCTCAGCCAAATTGCCTGGATACAGAGTTGGTCCTTTCTGCATAGCTGAAGGAAGCGTCTCGGGTCCTGCCATGGGTGCGTCTGGGGCTTGGATACCCTGCTTCAAAATCTCCTGTTCCTGTGACTTGCCACGCCTGCTGAACCTGGGAAACATAAATACATCGTCTAATGTATTACTGCTTTTGTGAAAGGGCTACTTTATTGAGATTAACATTGTATTATGAATTATTGATTCTTGCAGTCTGCTGAAGACAGCTGATCCATGTCATAAATCTTATCTTTCATAATGAAGAAGAAAACAGATGTTGAACTCTTGTTGATTTGTTTCTAGACCTGCAAAGCAGCCATGGTTACATTAAGGCTGATGATACAAAAAATTTTGAGAAGTGTTTCTTGGGTACGTTCCCCACTGAGAATGGGTAACAAATTTCAATCTGGATACTTCAGATCAATCTTGCGCTCTGTGTCTTACCTGGTTGCCTGTTGATGGCAATATTAACCAAAGTTGCCCAGCAGCATTGATCAAAAAAAGTTGCCCTTAGCTGCTTTAAGTTTAGGCTTAGCGGTGACAATGCTTATTTACTCACCATTGTGTGACTGTTGCAGCGTTCACTTCTGGGAGCTGGATTGTGGTCTCACTCATCACCTTAGCATTGGTGAGGATGCACTCTTGGATGTACTTGTGAGCACATGCTACCACAGTGAAGCGGGACACCCTCACTCCGTCACAGCGCACCATGTTTGGGTAGAGAGCACAGAGCCTTGTGAAAATGGCCTCCACCACTCGGTTGAAGTCAGGCCACTGTGCAGGACTATGAGCCCCAACGAAACACCTGCAAATTACAACAGGATACATATTATTAATGTAAGATTGTTTTCATTGTGTGATCTTATTTTTATTTTCCCTTTCCTAGTCTGTTTTGCTTTGTGTTGTCTAAATGTTCATTGATAATATCTGCCCATAGTTATGTTTTCTTTCTATGTTTTGTTTTTAGATTGATGTTAAAATGTCATATCAATAAATCAGGTCTCTACTGGATTACTGTGTTGTGGAATTATTACAGGGTGTTGTTAGTCAGCCTGTCAGATTTTATTCACAATAATGACTGCATATTATCCCGCTTATTACATGGCTACTTACTAAAGTACAGTAAAAGACAAATTATTTGACACAACATATTGATACAAAATGATTTTACCTATATAAAAAATTATTGCTTTGTTTCTGCTAAATGAATTATTCCAATGTAACATACTTAGCAACCTAATATATATTCAGAATTAAACGTAAATCACAACTAATAATTTATGTTATAACCAAGATAAGCTAGTCATGAAGGTGTCAGGTTACTAAACAAAAAAAGTTGTAGGTGATATTTCAGCTAGTTTCAGATATATATATATATTAAAAAAAAATTGTAAACCCTGCGAAATGAAAAGAAAGATAATTTAAATGAAATAATTAAAAATAATTAAAAATGAAAAAAATAATTAAAAATGAAAGATAATTTAGGAACTTTTGATAGCATCAGTGAATACAAATATTCACATGATTCATAGATAAAGAAATCAATAAATTGTTGTTATTAGTTAAATGTGTCATAATGTATCCATTCCTTAATAACATATTATATTAACTAACAGTGTAAAATTATATCATTAATGAATCATTAGATAATAATTTGTAAAGATATCATTATGTTATTACTTTAACTTTACTTGTTGAGGTACATGACTAATTAAAAAAAAATCCATAACCACAATAACATATTAACAATTGGTTAATAGCTCTTTACCTCAACATGTAAAGTCATAAAACGATTCCTTTGAAAATCATTAGCTAATGATTAATTAAAGCTGACAACTGGAAGTTGAAGTAAATAGCTTTGGCCACTGTAGTAATTAAAATATACATTTACGTCATTAGTTAATATAATGTTATTAAGGAACTAATACATTAAAGTAAATTTAACTAATAACATTGTATTTATTAATTTATCTATGAAACATATAGAATGTTTATTAGTTGCTGATGTAGTAATCATTAATTAATGGTTTAAGTTAGTCCTTCATTCGTTTACATTAACTCATGATTATCTGTGCATTCGTTAAGTATAAATTAATGGATATTTGTGCACCAGTGTTGTAAGTGTTACTTTTTTATTGATAAAAGATTCACTTACATTGCAAATGTTGGTTAGAAATTAATCGATGACCGTTATCTTCTTCTTCAGCCGTGATCCGCAAGTCTCCGGGGGTTCTTGACGTTATCAATTGTTGTTGATAACTTGTTACTATGAAGAATCACGGTTGAGGAACGAGCGCTGATTGGTCAATTTCTTGTTGTTACTGGGCGGAATCACGGTTGCGATACGAGCGCTGATTGGCTAATTCGCGGTTACGATACGAGCGCTGATTGGCCAATTCGCGGTTGCGACACGAGCGCCGATTGGCTAAAACATAAATTTCATGGTTGCAGCCAGGAACGTGATTGGCTGTCATAACAAAGAATAACCACGACCTACAGGTGACATGGAGCGCCACTGGCCCACCGATAGTAAAGACCCCTGATTGCTACAGAGTTGTTGGTTTTAGACGTGACAGTGGCAAGCATTGCTGTCTGCTTATTCTCACCTTGTTATCAGGAGGTAAGCCCACCAGCCCACCATCCCCTCCCTGGTGGTCTAGTGGTTAGGATTCGGCGCTCTCACCGCCGCGGCCTGGGTTCGATTCCTGGTCAGGGAAAGCTCTTTTGGCTTCCAATTGTGGACTGCGAATTCAAGCTCTGCTAACAGCTGCGAGAAAGCCAGCTCCAAACCAAAGAAATGGTGAGCACTTGAAAAAAAGACCTCCTTCGAGCCGGAGTCGAACCAGCGACCTAAGGATTGCCAACACTCCAACCTACAGTCCTCCGCTCAACCAGCTGAGCTATCGAAGGGGCAAAGTGTTAGACAGAACCTCGACATCTGGTGCAGGAAGATGTGCTGAATTTTTGAGGAGGGAAGCAAAAAGGAGCATGCATTCCCATACCGGGAGTCAAACCCGGGCCGCCTGGGTGAAAACCAGAAATCCTAATCCTATCCTATTTGGGCAGATTCCTGTGATTGCTGAATTGGTACATCGAACTGGTAATTAAGCTCTTTTCCAGTTGAAAATACTTGTGTCATCCATTTGAAAACACACACTGCAACCGTTATCTAGCGGAAAAACTGCCTATCGTCACTCTGTCAAGGTACAAAAATGACATTGTGAGGGTAACAATGAAAGTGAGACCAATTATTAATCGGAAAAGTTGCTGATTATTCGCTCCTTCAGTTTAACTCAGTTTACAACTTATTCTCATTGTCCAGGTGGCAATTAGTGATAAGGCTTCAAAATGGCAAGCCCATGACATCAAAACCACATGGCATTACACCCTTCAAAGTAGTAAAGCATTTACAGAGTAGAGATGAAATTTTTCAATCTAGAATCAACTGGCCCACCAGCCTGCATTATATTACCACGTTAATCGCCGAGCTTATCGGAGAGCTTGTGTGATGAATGGCAATACCGAAGCATGTTACGCGACTCCCCATAGACATCGGAACCTCAATCTATCAGGGTTCTGTAGCTCTACTGCTGTCCAAAATGTCACTTCTGGTGCAGGAAGATGTGCTGGCTTTTTGAGGAGAGAAGCAAAAAAGATAGTAGAGACCCCTGATTGCTACAGAGTTGTTGGTTTTAGATGTGACAGTGGCAAGCTATGCTGTCTGCTTATTCTCACCTTATTTTCAGGAGGTAACCCCACCAGCCCACCAGCCCCTCCCTGGTGGTCTAGTGGTTAGGATTCGGCGCTCTCACCGCCCTGGCCCGGGTTTGATTCCCGGTCAGGGAAAGCTCTTTTGGCTTCCAATTGTGGACTGCGAATTCAAGCTCTGCTAACAGCTGCGAGAAAGCCAGCTCCAAACCAAAAAAATGGTGAGCACTTGAAAAAAAGACCTCCTTCGAGCCAGAGTCGAACCAGCGACCTAAGGATTGCCAACACTCCAACCTACAGTCCTCCGCTCTACCAGCTGAGCTATCAAGGGGCAAAGTGTCAGACAGAACCTCGACATATCACGGTCTTGTAGCTCTACTGCTGGCCAAAAAGTCACTTCTGGTGCAGGAAGATGTGCTGGATTTTTGAGGAGGGAATCAAAAAGGAGCATGCGTTCCCATACCGGGAGTCAAACCTGGGCCGCCTGGGTGAAAACCAGTAATCCTAAGCGCTAGACCATATGGGATTTGGAAACCTTAAACTGGCCATTGGCTTCTGGCGCACTTTCCATACATGTGGTCAGTGTGGGCGCAGGATCTTGTAGTGGCCTGTTGCTTTAGGTCTGCGACTGTAACATTGTGATAATAATTTGGCAAAACAAGAATTATCCAAAAGGACGGTTTTCTGAATTATATAGTGTTGTATGCATTCCATGGATCTGTTTTTTTTACTCACCCCGGGAGTTCAGTTTATTTGGGCAGATTCCTGTGATTGCTGAATTGATACCTCGAACTGGTAATTAAGCTCTTTTCCAGGTGAAAATACTTGTGTCATCCATTTGAAAACACACACGGCAACGGCTATCTAGAGGAAAAACTGCCTATTATCACTCTGTCAAGGTACAAAAATGACATTGTGAGGGTAACAATGAAAGTGAGACCAATTCTTGATCGGCAAAGTTGCTGATTATTCGCTCCTTCAGTTTAACTCAGTTTACAACTTATTCTAAATGTCCAGGTGGCAATTAGTGATAAGGCTTCAAAATGGCAAGCCCATGACATCAAAACCACATGGCATTACGCCCTTCAAAGTAGTAAAGCAGTTACAGAGTACAGATGAAATTGTTCAATCTAGAATCGACAGGCCCACCAGCCTGCATTTTATTAACACGTTAATCGCTGAGCTTATCGGAGAGCTTGTGTGATGAATGGCAACATCGGAACCTCAACCTATCAGGGTTCTGTAGCTCTACTGCTGTCCAAAAAGTCACTTCTGGTGCATGAAGATGTGCTGGCTTTTTGAGGAGAGAAGCAAAAAAGATCAAGCTTTCCCATACCGGAAGTCGACCCCTGGCTGCATGGGAGAAATCCAGGAATCCTAACTGCTAGACCATATGGGAACTGGCCAGCTTTAACTGGGCACAAGCTTGTGGGCCACTTTCATTAAATCTGGCCAGTGTGGTTTACAGAAATAAATAGTGTTACATGCATTCAAGGGACATGTTTGTTGACTCACCCCGGGGGTTCAGTTTTTTGGGCAGAGTCCTGTGATTGCTGAATTGATACCTTGAACTGGTAATTAAGCTCTTGTCCAGGTGAAAATACTTGTGTCATGCATCTGAAAACCACATTGCAACCGTTATCTAGATGAAGAACTGTCTATCGTCGGTCTGTCAAGGTCCAAAATTGACATACGAATGCCAATACAGAAGCATGTCCGTGTCTCCCCTAGACATTGGAATGGGTGTGCAGAATATGTCTTTTTTGGAAAAAAAGAAGAATGCCTGGAGATTTGCCTTTTCTTCTAGATTTTGGAGAAAAAAAAAAACACAACAACAAAATAAGCCGGAGAAAAACAAGCACAGAGCGAGCCAGCCAGGAATCGAACCTACAATCTTCTGATCTGTAGTCAGACACCTTATCCATTGCACCACTGGCCCACCGATTCTGAGACTCCCGATTGCTACAGAGTTGTTGGTTTTAGATGTGACTAGATAAAATGGCCAGTGGCGCACTTTCCATACATGTGGTCAGTGTGGGCGCAGGATCTTGTAGTGGCCTGTTGCTTTAGGTCTGCGACTGTAACAATGTGATAATCATTTGGCAAAACAAGAATTATCCAAAAGGACGGTTTTCTGAATTATATAGTGTTGTATGCATTCAAGGGATCGCCGAGCTTGTCGGAGTGCTTGTGAGACGAATGGCAATACCGAAGCAGAATCAGAATCAGAATGAGCTTTATTGCCAGGTATGTTTACACATACGAGGAATTTGTTTTCGTGACAGAAGCTCCGCAGTACAACAGAATGACAGCGACAGAACATAAAACACATAATAAAAGAATATAACAATACAAATAATACAAATAAGTAGATAAGGAATGACAATATACAAATTGACAATTGTAGGCAGGTATATTACAAAAATGCACTTATGTATGTACATGTATATTATGTGCAAAATTTAAGTGTATACTAAGTATGTCTGTTAGATAAATTAAGTGTATGTGTATATAAATATAAAGTGTAGTGTGTTCAGTGTGTATCAGCTGTTCATAAGATGGATTGCCTGAGGGAAGAAACTGTTCCTGTGTCTGGTTGTTCTGGTGCTCAGTGCTCTGTAGCGTCGACCAGATGGCAACAGTTCAAAGAGGGAGTGTGCTGGATGTGAGGGGTCCAGAGTGATTTGAACAGCCCTTTTGCTCACTCTGGATAAGTACAGTTCTTGAATAGATGGGAGAGTTGAGCCGATGATTCGCTCAGCAGTCCGGACTACCCTCTGTAGTCTTCTGAGGTCAGATTTAGAAGCTGAGCTGAACCAGACAGTTACTGAAGTGCAGAGGATGGATTCGATGATGGTGGAGTAGAACTGTTTCAGCAGATCCTGTGGCAGGTTAAACTTCCTCAGCTGGCAAAGGAAGTACAACCTCTGCTGGGCCTTTTTCACAATGGAGTCAATGTGAATGTCCCACTTCAGGTCCTGAGAGATAGTGGTGCCCAGGAACCTGAATGACTCCACTGCAGTCACAGTGCTGTTCATGATGGTGAGTGTGGGGAGTGCAGGGGGGTTCTCCTGAAGTCCACAATCATCTCCACTGTTTTGAGCGTGTTAAGCTCCAGGTTGTTGAGAGTGCACCAGATAGCCAGCTCTTTAACCTCCTGCCTGTAAGCAGACTCGTCACTGTCCTGAATGAGGCCGATGAGTGTGGTGTCATCTGCAAACTTCAGGAGCTTGACAGAGGGGTCCTTAGATGTGCAATCATTAGTGTACAGGGAGAAGAACAGTGGGGAGAGAACGCAGCCCTGGGGAGCTCCGGTGCTGATTGTACGGGTGCTGGATGTGTATTTTCCCAGCCTCACTAGCTGCTGCCTGTCTGTCAGGAAGCTGTTGATCCACTGACAGACGGAGGTGGGCACGGAGAGCTGAGTTAGTTTGGGCAGTAGGAGGTTTGGCATGATCGTGTTAAAAGCTGAGCTGAAGTCCACAAACAGGATCCTCACATAGGTTCCTGGTCTGTCTAGGTGTTGCAGAACATAATGCAGTCCAATGTTTACTGCGTCGTCCACAGACCTGTTTGCTCTGTAGGCAAACTGAAGAGGATCCAGCAAGGGTCCAGTGATGTCCTTCAGGTGGGCCAGCACCAGTTTTTCAAATGACTTCATGACTACGGATGTTAAAGCCACAGGCCTGTAGTCATTTAGTCCTGTAATTTTGGGTTTCTTTGGGATGGGGATGATGGTGGAGCGTTTGAAGCATGAAGGGACTTCGCACAGCTCCAGCGATCTGTTGAAGATCTGTGTGAAGATGGGGGCCAGCTGGTCAGCACAGGATTTCAGACAGGCTGGTGTAACACAATCTGGGCCTGGTGCTTTTTTCCTTTTCTGCTTCCGGAAGACCTGGCGCACCGCATCCTCGCTGATCTGTATTGCAGGTGTGGGGGAGAGGGGGGATGCAGGAGGTGTGAATGGTGAGAGTGCTTGATTGGAGAGGTGTTCAGGATGGGTTGCAGGAGCTGTTAATGATGTGAACGGTTGTGTGGAGAGGCATTCAGGTTTGGTTGCAGGAGTTGTTATTGGTGTGAACGGTTGTGTGGAGAGGCGTTCAGGGCAGGTGATGGGTGTTCTTTCAAACCTGCAGTAAAACTCGTTCAGATCGCCTGCCAGTCGTTGATTTTCCACAGTGCTGGGGGGTGGTGTCTTGTAATTGGTGATCTTCTTTAGACTTTTCCACACTGTTGCTGAGTCGTTCGAAGTGAACTGAGTCCTTATTTTTCAGAATAATTCCTCTTTGCCACTCTGATCTCCTTTTCCAGTGTGTATTTAGCCTGTTTATACAAGACATTGTCCCCCTTCCTGTAAGCATCTTCTTTGGCCTGACGGAGCTGTCTGAGTTTTGCAGTGAATCACGGTTTTTCATTGTTGTAATTTAGTTGAGTCTTGGTAGGAATACACATATCCTCACAGAAACTGATATATGATGTTACGGTCTCTGTGAGTTCATCCAGATTGGTGGCAGCAGCTTCAAAAACACTTCAATCAGTGAGGTCAAAACAAGATTGTAAATCCTGCTCTGTTTCATTAGTCCATCTTTTTACAGTCCTTAATACAGGTTTAGCTGATTGTAGTTTCTGCCTGTAGGTCGGTATAAGATGAACCAGAAGGTGATCAGAACGTCCCAAGTATGGTCCCATAGTAGGTCTTGCAGTTGACAAACTGCATTTCTAGATCAGGACAGCACATCTTCTTTAACACAGTTACATCTGTACACCACCGCTCATTGATGTAAAAGTATGTCCCGCCGCCGCGCGATTTCCCCGTTGATTCTGCATCGCAATCCGCTCTTAACAGCTGAAAGCCCGGCAGATGGAGCGCGCTGTCCGGTATGGCGTCATTCAGCCAGGTTTCCGTGAAACACAGAGCAGCAGAGTGTGTGAAATCCTTATTTGTCCGAGAAAGCAGAAGGAGTTCGTCCGTTTTGTTGGGGAGAGAGCGTAGATTTGCCAGATGGATGCTAGGCAACGGCGTTCGAAATCCGCGCTTCCTGAGTCTGACTAGCGCGCCAGCTCGCTTTCCCCGCCTGCGTGTCCTGAAGCGTTTGATCAGCGCCGCTGCTCCTCCGATAACAATATTCAGTAAAACGTCTGAATAATTGAAATCCGGAAAAACATCTTGTGGTGCGTTCTGCCGAATGTTCAGCAGTTCATCCCTGGTGAAACTGATTGCAGGAATATAACTAAAGACAGGACAAACTAACAAAAAGACAAAAACATATGCAGAGCACGTCACGGAGGCAGCCATCCTGTACCGGCGCCAAGTGCGCATGTCCGTGTCTTCCCTAGACATCGGAAAGGGTGTGCAAAATATGTCTTTTTTGGAAAAAAAGAAGAATGCCTGAAGATTTGCCTTTTCTTCTGGATTTTGGAGAAGAGAAAAAAAACACAACAACAAAATAAGCTGGAGAAAAACAAGCAAAGAGCCAGGAGTCGAACCTAGAATCTTCTGATCCATAGTCAAACGCGTTATCCATTGCACCACTGGCCCACCGATAGTAAAGACCCCTGATTGCTACAGAGTTGTTGGTTTCAGATGTGAAAGTGGCAAGCATTGCTGTCTGCTTATTCTCACCTTGTTATCAGGAGGTAAGCCCACCAGCCCACCAGCCCACCATCCCTTCCCTGGTGGTCTAGTGGTTAGGATTCGGCGCTCTAACCGCTTGCGGCCTGGGTTCGATTCCCGGTCAGGGAAAGCTCTTTTGGCTTCCAATTGTGGACTGCGAATTCAAGCTTTGCTAACAGCTGCGAGAAAGCCAGCTCCAAACCAAAAAACTTGAAGAAAAGACCTCCGGAGTCGAAACAGCGACCTAAGGATTGCCAACACTCCAACCTACAGTCCTCCGCTCTACCAGCTGAGCTATCGAAGGGGCAAAGTGTGAGTCAGAACCTCGACATCTGGTGCAGGAAGATGTGCTGGATTTTTAAGGAGGGAAGCAAAAAGGAGCATGCATTCCCATACCTGGAGTCGAACCCGGGCCACCTGGGTGAAAACCAGGAATCCTAACCGCTAGACCATATGGGATTTGGACACCTTAAACTGGCCATTGGCGCACTTTCCATACATGTGGTCAGTGTGGGCGTAGGATCTTGTAGTGGCCTGTTGCTTTAGGTCTGCGACTGTAACATTGTGGTAATAATTTGGCAAAACAAGAATTATCCAAAAGTACGGTTTTCTGAATTATATAGTGTTGTATGCATTCAAGGGATCTGTTTTTTTTTACTCACCCCAGGGGTTCAGTTTTTTTGGGCAGATTCCTGTGAGCAAAAGGGCTGTTAAAATCACTCTGGACCCCTCACATCCAGCACACTCCCTCTTTGAACTGTTGCCATCTGGTCGACGCTACAGAGCACTGAGCACCAGAACGACCAGACACAGGAACAGTTTCTTCCCTCAGGCAATCCATCTTATGAACAGCTGATAATAACTGTGGGACACACTACACTATTTATATTTATATACACTACACTTTTTATCCAACACACATACTTAGCGTACACGTAAATCTTTTGCACATAATATACATGTACATACATGGAACACACTACACTACTTATATTTATATTTATATACACATACACTTATTTATCCAACACACATACTTAGCGTACAGTTAAAATTTTTCCCCATAATATACATGTACATACATAAATGCTCATTTTAACATACCTGCCATACATTGTCAATTTGTATATTGTCAATCCTTACCCACCTATTTGTATTTTTTTGTATTTTTTATTCCTTATTGTGTTTTTTGTTCTGTCGCTGTTATGTTGCACTGCGGAGCTCTGTCACGAAAACAAATTCCTCGTATGTGTGAACATACCTGGCAATAAAGCTCATTCTGATTCTGATTCTGATTCTGATTGCTGAATTGATACCTTGAACTGGTAATTAAGCTCTTGTCCAGGTGAAAATACTTGTGTCATGCATCTGAAAACACACATTGCAACCGTTATCTAGATGAAAATCTGCCTATCATCGGTCTGTCAAGGTACAAAATTGACATATTGTGAGGTTAATAATGAAAGTGAGACCAATTTTTTATCCGCAAAGTTGCTGATTATTCGCTCGTTCAGTTTAATGCAGATTACAATTTATTCTCAATGTCCAGGTGGCAATTAGTGATAAGGGTTCAAAATGGCAAGCCCGTGACATCAAAACAACGTGGCATTACACCCTTCAAAGTAATGAAGCAGTTACAGGCCCACCAATAGTAAAGACCCCTGATTGCTACAGAGTTGTTGGTTTTAGATGTGACAGTGGCAAGCATTGCTGTCTGCTTATTCTCACCTTGTTTTCAGGAGGTAAGCCCACCAGCCCACCAGCCCCTCCCTGGTGGTCTAGTGGTTATGATTCGGCGCTCTCACCACTGCGGCCTGGGTTCGATTCCCGGTCAGAGAAAGCTCTTTTTGCTTCCAATTGTGGACTGCGAATTCAAGCTCTGCTAACAGCTGCGAGAAAGCCAGCTCCAAGCCAAAAAAATGGTGAGCACTTGAAAAAAAGACCTCCTTCGAGCCAGAGTCGAACCAGCGACTTAAGGATTGCCAACACTCCAACCTACAGTCGTCCGCTCTACCAGCTGAGCTTAAGCTGGGGAACAATAGTCTGTATAAGAAGGGGGGGAAGAGAAGCGTGAGAAACTCAGGAAATCGCAGGTTCGAATCCACGGTGTCACATAAAGTTTTGCGTGTATTTGTTAAAACTCGTGAATCGATTGTTTCGTTTCCAAGTTTGATTTTAAAAGTAATGTATTTGAATTTAATTATTGTTTCGTTTCTAAGATTGATTTTGAAAGTTATGTTTTTGATTTAATGTTCCAAGTTTGATTTTAAAAGTAATGTATTTGAATTTAATTATTGTTTCGTTTCTAAGATTGATTTTGAAAGTAATGTTTTTGATTTAATGTTCCAAGTTTCTAAGATTGATTTTTATTTTATTCTCATTATCATTATCATTTGTCCAAGTGCATTTATTAAGACAATCATTTCCTGTGGCAGTAGGGACAAAATAACCTCCTTATTATGGCATTCACACTTTATTGTATCATATTACTTGCAAAGCTACACGTGACACTGAATGCAACTGTAAACTGAATGTCATTACATTCAATAAAACAAATAAATACAACAACAATACAAGAAATATATTTATTAACTATATACATATTTAGAAAAATTTAGTAAAAGTACTTAATTCAATATAAAATTAAGTATTTTATGTGCACAGTCTATATAAAATAATTACAAAAAAATATATAAATATATACATCAAAATATACACATTTTGGTATTTTACTTTATACTGCTTCCTTTACACATAAACCTTTCTATAATAATAATAAAAATAATATAATAGTTTAACTTTATTTAATATGTATTATATATTTCCATATGTATTATAGTGTATTCATATAAATGCCCACATGTTTATAATAATAATAATAATAATACAAGATAAAAAAAAGTGCACAGTATAATTCTTTAACATTAAATATGGCTGGAAGATAAAAAACAACAAAAAAAAACAGATCCAACCAAGAGAACAAAATGAATGTATCACACATAAATAAATGAGTTATCTTCTCATAATCTGTAACCACTGCTCCTTCGTAATTGTTTCTTTATTAGGGCAATATATTTTGCCTTTGTACTGGCTATGGCCAGTTTCTTGAGTACGAAATTGGCCACACTTTCTGCACGAATTTGCTTTTACAGTACGATTGTATGACCGTTTGGTTGGAGTGGCTGGGTCATTTGCAGGTGGGTCAGAGGTAATTGCTCCAGGGTTAATGGTGGAAAATGGGGCTGGGCAGGGCACCAGAAACATCTGAGACACAACAGGGGCAGTGGGTGTGTCAGGAACCAATGGGTGTGGTGCTGTCGGCCTGGGACAAATTGTCCTTAACTGGCTGGACGTGGCTGAACGCTGAGGGTGTATGGCTGATGGCCAGATTAAAGTTGCTGTGGCAGATGTACAGGTAGCTGAGGGCGCAATCTTTCTAAACTTGGTCTTTGCCTGTCCAGCTGTGTCTGGTGGCATCTGGTAGGTATGCAACTGGTGGCTATATTGTGGAGGCACAACAGGCTGTACTCGTGCTGGAGGCAAAGCATCCAAAGCCACTGGACGTGCCTCTGGAAGGTCCAGCCCTTGCAACAGCAAGGAGACCTCCTGACCCTTTAAACGGTTATTGTGCCATGTCGTAAGAGTCCTCTGATTTACCTCAACTAGCTGAAGGGTTGTGTCACTCATCACCATTCCATTGCTCAGGATTAGCTGCCGAATTCTTCTGTAATCACGAATAATGAGATCCCATCTAGACAGAGATTCTGTCCGCTCTTTCTTGGGGCTTCGGTGGATGTTACATAACCTTATGGAAATCATTTCAACAAGGCGACAGCAATTAGGCCACTGTGCTGGAGAGCCGCTAGAACCCAAAACACACCTTTTTGTGCTTTCAACACCAGGAGTGAAGACAGCTTTCTTTTTCGGGGGCTAAAACGTCCTGTAAGTAGCCTGTCTTGATGACGAGCAGCATACACTACCCTGTCTTTATCAAATTTGTCCAGGTTCTGCCACAAACCCACAATGGTCGCAACTTGTTGGTTGGTAAGTGTGAGGCTTGTCTGTGTGCGCAGCTCCACCAGACACTCTGCCAACGCATCCACCCGGTCCATTCCAGGAATGCAGTGCTCGTCAACAGCCTGGAAATATATAACTGTTGGTTAGGTATTTACATGCTGTTAAGTAAGTTTACTGCTTAATGGCAAATAACTATATGAGTCACAATTCGTATAGAAAAGGAAATTTTACCATTGCTGAGGGTGTATCTAAAGGAGCCTGGACACTGAGCAGTGGTGGAGCCTGGACACTGGGCACTAGTGCAGCTGAAGGAGCCTGGACACTGAGCAGTGGTGGAGTCTGGACACTGGGCACTGGTGCAGCTGAAGGAGCCCGGACTCTGAGCAGTGGCAGAGCCAGGACACTGGGCACTGGTGCAGCTACACTGGGCACTGGTGCAGCTGAAGGAGCCTGGACACTGGGCACTGGTGCAGCTACACTGGGCACTGGTGCAGCTACATTGGGCACTGGTGCAGCTGAAGGAGCCCGGACTCTGAGCAGTGGTGGATCCAGGACACTGGGCACTGGTGCAGCTGAAGGAGCCTGGACACTGGGCACTGGTGCAGCTACCATGGGCACTGGTGCAGCTGAAGGAGCCCGGACTCTGAGCAGTGGTGGAGCCAGGACACTGGGCACTGGTGCAGCTACACTGGGCACTGGTGCAGCTGAAGGAGCTTGGACACTGGGCACTGGTGCAGCTACACTGGGCACTGGTGCAGCTGAAGGAGCCTGGACACTGGGCACTGGTGCAGCTACACCGGGCACTGGTGCAGCTGAAGGAGCCTGGACACTGTGCACTGGTGCAGCTACACCGGGCACTGGTGCAGCTGAAGGAGCCCGGACTCTGTGAAGTGGTGGAGCCTGGACACTGGCCACTGGTGCAACTACACTGGGCACTGGTGCAGCTGAAGGAGCCCGGACTCTGGGAAGTGGTGGAGCCAAGACACTGGGCACTGGTGCAGCTGAAGGAGCCTGGACACTGGGCACTGGTGGAGTCTGGACACTGGGCACTGGTGCAGCTACACTGGGCACTGGTGCAGCTGAAGGAGCCTGGACACTGGGCACTGGTGGAGTCTGGACACTGGGCACTGGTGCAGCTGAAGGAGCCCGGACTCTGGGCACTGGTGCAGCTACACTGGGCACTGGTGCAGCTGAAGGAGCCTGGACACTGGGCACTGGTGCAGCTACACTGGGCACTGGTGCAGTTGAACGAGCCTGGACACTGGGCCATGGTGGAGTCTGGACACTGGGCACTGGTGCAGCTACACTGGGCACTGGTGCAGCTGAAGGAGCCTGGACACTGGGCACTGGTGGAGCCTGGACACTGGGAACTGGTACAGCTGGTAGAACTGGTGGACCTGAAATGACTAATTCATCTGATGCCACAAGATTTGCCACTGTGGCTTCCTCTCCAAAGAAATCAATGAAACCCTCATCCCTTTCCACTTGCTCCTCCACATCTATCTCCTCCAGCAAATGAGAGGTCCTCTCAGAGGTAGGGCACATGTCCTCCAGGGGCTGACTATTCTGCCTCAACAAGTACTGTACTCCAATGAGCTCTCCTGAGGAAATATTTGTAACAGGAAACATTTTTAATGGAAATAATGCAGAAAGGTTTATTCAGAAATGCAGTAAATATTTTGTTGTCCACTTCTGTATGAACAATATATATCTAATTCAGAGGGTATCATAAAAGACAGGATTACTCTATATTCTACTATGTATTTTATTTTCTGCCCTGAAACCTAGAAAACAGAATAATGTACAAATATTCTAGTAGTATAATTTTTCTCTGATATGTCAAAATTACATTATTATTGTCCAAAAGCAATTGTAATTTTAACAAAAACATGCTACATCATGAGCTGCATTTATCAAAATATTTTTACCTGTGTATACTGCAGGTCGAGTGAAGCTCGGGACCAATTTCCTGCCATACAACTTATTGTAGTTCTCATTGACAGAGTAAACCAGCTCCCCTGTGTAAGAGCGCAGAGTTGAACCTTCATCTGCAACAGCAGCTTCAGCCCGGTCCTGATTCCAGCGTAATAAACCTTCCAGGAGATAAATCTGGAAGTTCAGGCTGTTTGCGCAGTTCCCTAGAAAAAGAAATAGAAAGCCAAATATTGCTTTGAGAAAATGCAAAACAGAAAATTTAATCTGCAAATATCTTGATAAACAGGAATTAGTGGCAAAATGTGGTATATTCTGACATGACAAACCTGGAATAAATCTGCTTAGGTGGCAGTGAAATGATTCCAGGGATGTGGAGCCTCTGGCACAACTATAGGTTTTTAGAACCACCCCACCCTTGTTTGTAGTTCCAGTTTCAGTATAGAGCGGCACATTTGGAGGATCTTGGATACAGGTGACATGCCGCCTCTGGACATTCCAGATGTGCTGCATTCTCACACTGTCAAGTAGTGGAACACCAAGAGCATCATTCCCCTTGCCACCCATGAGCTCTCTGATGAGCATATCAAGGAGGCGGATAGTGGTTTCTTCTCCTCGTGTTCTCCTCCTGCAGTGCTGGAGCAGCTCAGCTTTAGTTAAATGATGGTCCAGTTCTGCCTCCGTCAGTGTAGGCCAGCCCTGTTGGATGAGTTGCTCCCTTTTGGCCCGTCTCAGCAGAGTGAGATCCCCTGCATCCCACTCAAAAATACAGGATGACAGCCTAGCCATAAAAGTAGGGTACAACTGGTGGGCATCAGTGGTGCACCCTACTGCCAGACGTAGCATAAAATGCCAAATGTCTAGGCGGACAATGCCATCGGGCCAGCCGCTGAACCGCCTATTCAATTTAGTCTCTCCCACTGTCTTGCAGCAATCACAGTCAACATAAATGACAGTGGGAGGATCAACACCAGCACTCCGGTATCGCTCCATGAGCCCTGCAGCCATGAGGTCTAACCCAGCCCCTTCATTCGCAGTCAGGACACTCATCAGCACCTGACCTATCTCATTGCCCACTGAGGTAAGCCACTGTGCTGTGCCTTTCGCAGGCCGCTCAACTTCTTGGTGATCTGAAAGAAACAATAAGCATAGCAAATAATACAACAGGCATCCAAATCAGTTACAATGAAAAAAATAAAGCTCTCTCGGTCTAAAAATACATTATAGATAAGGGTACAGTCAAGTAAGCAGCTTATCTGACCTTCTTAGTTGAATCCATTTTTAAAATTGATCCATACGTGGATGTTATGCTGGCCTTTATGTGATCGAGCCTGTTGAGAATGTCCTATGCTGGCTTTTATGTGATCGAGCCTGTTGAGAATGTCCTGACTGTATACAGTGAGGAGCCATTTGTAGCTGGGTACTGAAGCAAGTGGTGGTGGCTCCTGGAAGTGCACCGGATGCAGGCCACGATTAGCAAAAAAGGACACACACTCTGATGTGTACCGGATTGCACGTTTCAACCACTCCTCACTGTGGTTCTCTCTCAGCTGGCCGATGATCCTCACTGGGCCATTCCCCATGCCCCTCTCACGCAGCAAACGAAGAACCCGAATGTCACAGGCATACCTTGGAAAAAAGTATTCATTTAAGTATCTTATTGTAAGGTATCTAATTATTGTAGGAAATATTTATCAAAAAAGGTAGCACATAAGTGAAAATGACTGCAAAATAATTACTTGCGTGTGAGGATGACCCTGAATTCAGATCGATGGGCCAGGTCCAACTGCTGCAGCACAGCATGACTCCAGGACAGGTAGCTGGTTCTACACCTGGTGCAGATCAGGGTCTCTGTCACCAGGTTGTAGTATCTGTCAATGTCTAACACCTGTCGTACCCTCCTGTGCAGTCCCCCACCACACAGCTGTTGCGTGGCACAGGCAGGGTTAGTACACTGGAGCCGCACCTTCCACAGCTTATATGGCATCCAGAGCAAGAGATGCTGTGAAAAAAACCTATCAGGTGTTGGAGCTTGGTGGTACAACAGGGCTGGTGGAGGGGGGTGATACCACAACTGTAGGTTTTCATGCAGCTCCAGCTTTCCCTTTGCACCAACCCTAAAAAGTGCTTCCGACACCCACTTCTGGTCTTGCTGTGGCATTGTCTGTGGCCACAGAAGGGGGAGATCTTCTGACTGAGATGAGACCTGCTGATATTATCAAAAACACTGGTTTAAATAAAAGCTAAGAGAGCATTAAATGATGAAGACATCTATATATTTTGAATGAGATCTTACTGGGCTCCTCACAACAGTATTCTCAGAAACAGTTGATGGCGTTGCTGTTTCTTTGATGCGTTGTGAACTCTGAGGTGGAGGAAGGAAGAAGGAAGAGGAGGACTGGATGACAGGCTGATGAGGTTTGGGGGATGGAGAAGGATGAGGATCAGAGGGTGGACATGAAACTGCAGCTGAACTGGAGTGCTCTAACATCTGTGGAGTCAAACATTATGATTATCTATTAAGGGGACTGCCATGTTTTTAATAAATTAAAATTACATAGTAATAAAGTCATTATGTCATTATAAAAGCCTTGATGTCTTTTAATATTAACCTGAGAGGTTTTCCTCTGGGTGCTCAAATTAGGTTTTGCTGCTGCCACATGTGAGCCTCCAAACCTTGACTTTTCAAACTGAAAAGATTTGTCATGGTTAGTGATAACAAAACCCTAACACTATAGTTAAAGGTTAAGATGTTTCAATATCTGCAGTGATGCATGCAATAGTGTGGTCTGCTTACCATTGACAATGTTAGTTTAGCTCTCTTTTTCAGGACATGACACATCACTGACAGAGGGTGTGCTTTGGGTCGGGGTGCTCTGTGATGCTTCCACTGTGACTGGTGGATGAACCTGTGACACATGCATAAAGTACAAAACAGTCTTCCTAATTTGATTTTAGATATAAAGAAATATTGATGTGGCAAACACATCTATCTATTTATGCAACTTGAACCAGGCTAATTGAAGTTACCTTGTGAAATCCACAAATACATGTCTGAACTTCCTTCAGAAGAGTGGTCTGTCCCCTCATTTGCAGAGGGCACTTTTCTATCTGTGAATGAATTGTACCTCTGACACTGGATCTCAAAACAGCCATAAGTCATCATAATTATATCAATATAACATTGTATTTACATGGTAAGTAATTACTTATCCATACACATAAATAAAAATACCACATTGTATTATCAAAAAAGTTTGTTAGTTTGCCCATGAATCTAGCTGCATAACTTACCTTCTGATACAACTCATGCCATCTTTTTTGTCGGGGAGAAGGTCTATTCCCCTGCGTAGGTGGCCAAACTCCTGTTTGGGCAAAACTCTCCAGACGCGCAAGCCAATCAGCATTACTCATGCCTTTGTGAGACTTAGCTGAAGCCATGTCGTTGCCTGAAACACTACATAACACGTTACACTAACTGCCATTGTAGCCTGGAAACACAGCATTTACCCTCCTGCTGTGTTCATTTCATGATAGGTAGTTTTGACATACTTGGCCGAATGTCACTTCACTCACTTCACTCACTTCACTTCACTTTTGTGTTCCTGGTCCAAAACGACCGCCATATTTTAGCAGATTATAAATCCATTATAATACATATATTATCTTACATATAACATTTTGTGATTTATTTATTTATCATTTAATGCCATGTCAGCAGCAGGGGCTATATTCATGCCAAGAGGAAACATTTCAATTGCACAATTCAGTCATATATATCATGTCAAAACAATTATATAATTTTTTTTTAATTATATACACATATATATATATATATATATATATATATATATATATATATATATATGTATGTATGTATGTACAAATATACAAAAAATACATATAAAAAATTATAACAAGAACAAAAGTATAAGAACAATTTATATATAGAGTCTTAACATGTTGTGATAGATCTTTCTATTATGGCTGTATGTCTAATGACCTAGGCTCATACAACTCGTTTTTGAGTATAAATAAATAAATAAATATAGAGCATTATGGATTAATTTGACTAAAACAAATACTCAGATTAAACATATTGTGCTCTTTCAACTGTGTCCATGTGATAAGGGCATGAACCTGGATGTATAAACTTATCCATTCACTTCTTTTGACTGGTCATACTCATAACATATGTATAAACATATAACATATGTGTAAAAGTTAAACAAAACACCAACATTATCCAAATTTATTTTGTGTGTTGAAATGCCGCTTGTGGACAAAGTTATGGAACCTTATGACAATCAGATTAAATAAAAAGCATTTTTTTTCCAGAGAGAAAACTTGTAAATCGGTTAAATTCGACATATTTACAGTTAGTTCGTAATAGTATTTACACATCAGTGACAGTTGACGTTACGTAGTCTATCAAGTGGTAATCATAGGCTAATTTACATGGCCAATCTTGCTATTCGTAAGGTACAAAAATCCTAAACCATTTCATTATCAAGATATGAATAACATACATGAGCGGAATGTAAATAACTTAACGTTACCTGAGCGGAGATTTTGACGGAAAGATGACAAAAATTGACCATGTGCGGTGACTGGTTTGCCATATAATTGGACGAGCAAAAATAGAAATCGCAAAATGATTGGTTTTTTAAAAGGTGGAAGACGGAACGTGCGTGATTGGTGTATGAGAAATAGACCTTGCCATATAATTGGACGCGGAAAAATAGAGATCGCAATGTGATTGGTTTCTAAAAGATCGAAGTCGAAACGTGATTGGGGTTTAAAAGATAGAAGTCGTAACGTGATTGGTTTTCAAAAGATAGAAGTCGTAACTTGATTGGTTTATAAAAGATAGAAGTCGGCATACTATTGGATTAATTTTACAGACCTGTGGCTGTCAGGTACCGCCATCGAAGGGACAAAGTGCTAGACAGAACCTCGACATATCACGGTCCTGTAGCTCTACTGCTGGTAAAAAAGACACTTCTGGTGCAGGAAGATGTGCTGGATTTTTGAGGAGGGAATCAAAAAGGAGCATGCGTTCCCATACCAGGAGTCAAACCTGGGCCGCCTGGGTGAAAACCAGGAATCCTAAGCGCTAGACCATATGGGATTTGGAAACGTTAAACTGGCCATTGGTTTCTGGCGCACTTTCCATACATGTGGTCAGTGTGGGCGCTGGATCTTGTAGTGGCCTTTTGCTTTAGGTCTGCGACTGTAACAATGTGATAATAATTTGGCAAAACAAGAATTATCCAAAAGGACGGTTTTCTGAATTATATAGTGTTGTATGCATTCAAGGGATCTGTTTTTTTTACTCACCCCGGGAGTTCAGTTTATTTGGGCAGATTCCTGTGATTGCTGAATTGATACCTCGAACTGGTAATTAAGCGTTTTTCCAGGTGAAAATACTTGTGTCATCCATTTGAAAACACACATTGCAACCGTTATCTAGATGAAAATCTGCCTATCATCGGTCTGTCAAAGTACAAAATTGACATATTGTGAGGTTAATAATGAAAGTGAGACCAATTTTTAATCCGCAAAGTTGCTGATTATTCGCTCGTTCAGTTTAATGCAGATTACAATTTATTCTCAATGTCCAGGTGGCAATTAGTGATAAGGCTTCAAAATGGCAAGCCCGTGACATCAAAACAACATGGCATTACACCCTTCAAAGTAATGAAGCAGTTACAGAGTAGCGATGAAATTGTTCATTCGAAAATCAACTGGCTGCCAGACTGCAGTTTATTTCCCCTTTAATCGCCGAGCTTGTCGGAGTGCTTGTGAGACGAATGGCAATACCAAAGCATGTCCGTGTCTTCCCTAGACATCGGAAAGGGTGTGCAGAATATTTTTTTTTTTGGAAAAAAAGAAGAATGCCTGAAGATTTGCCTTTTCTTCTGGATTTTGGAGAAGAAAAAAAAACACATCAACAAAATAAACTGGAGAAAAACAAGCACAGAGCGAGTCAGCCAGGAGTCGAATCTAGAATCTTCTGATCTGCAGTCAGACGCATTATCCATTGCACCACTGGCCCAGCGCTAGCAAAGACCCCTGATTGCTACAGAGTTGTTGGTTTTAGATGAGACAGTGGCAAGCATTGCTGTCTGCTTATTCTCACCTTGTTATCAGGAGGTAAGCCCACCAGCCCATCAGCCCACCAGCCCCTCCCTGGTGGTTTAGTGGTAAGGATTGGGTGCTCTCACCGCCGCGGCCTGGGTTCGATTCCCGGTCAGGGAAAGCTCTTTTGGCTTCCAATTGTGGACTGCGAATTCAAGCTCTGCTAACACCTGCGAGAGAGCCAGCTCCAAACCAAAAAAAATGGTGAGCACTTGAAAAAAAGACCTCCATCGAGCCGGAGTCAAACCAGCGACCTAAGGATTGTCAACACTCCAACCTACAGTCCTCCACTCTACCACCTAAGCTATCGAAGGGGCAAAGTGTTAGACAGAACCTCGACATCTGGTGCAGGAAGATGTGCTGGATTTTTGAGGACGGAAGCAAAAAGAAGCATGCTTTCCCATACCGGGAGTCGAACCCGGGCCGCCTGGGTGAAATCCAGGAATCCTAACTGCTAGACCATATGGGATTTGGACACCTTAAACTGCCCCTTTAATCGCTGAGCTTGTCGGAGTGCTTGTGAGACGAATGGTAATTCCGAAGCATGTCCGTGTCTTCCCTAGACAACGGAAAGGGTGTGCAGAATATGTCTTTTTTGGAAAAAAAGGAGAATGCCTGAAGACTTGCCTTTTTTTCTGGATTTTGGAGAAGAGGAAAAAAAACACAACAACAAAATAAGCCGGAAAAAAACAAGCACAGAGCGAGCCAGCCAGGAGTCGAACCTAGAATTTTCTGATCCGTGAGCTTGTCTGTGCTTGTGAGATGAATGGCAATACCGAGGCATGTCCGTGTCTTCCCTAGAAAGTGGCAAAAAAAGACCTCCTTCGAGCCAGAGCCGAACCAGCGACCTAAGGATTGCCAACACTCCAACCTACAGTCCTCCGCTCTACCAGCTGAGCTATCAAAGGGGCAAAGTGTTAGACAGAACCTCGACATATCACGGTCTTGTAGCTCTACTGCTGGCCAAAAAGTCACTTCTGGTGCAGGAAGATGTGCTGGATTTTTGAGGAGGGAATCAAAAAGGAGCATGCGTTCCCATACCGGGAGTCAAACCTGGGCCGCCTGGGTGAAAACCAGGAATCCTAAGCGCTAGACCATATGGGATTTGGAAACCTTAAACTGGCCATTGGCATCTGGCGCACTTTTCCATACATGTGGTCAGTGTGGGCGCAGGATCTTGTAGTGGCCTGTTGCTTTAGGTCTGCGACTGTAACAATGTGATAATAATTTGGCAAAACAAGAATTATCCAAAAGGACGGTTTTCTGAATTATATAGTGTTGTATGCATTCAAGGGATCTGTTTTTTTTTTACTCACCCCGGGAGTTCAGTTTATTTGGGCAGATTCCTGTGATTGCTGAATTGATACTTCGAACTGGTAATTAAGCTCTTTTCCAGGTGAAAATACTTGTGTCATCCATTTGAAAACACACAAGACAACCGTTATCTAGAGGAAAAACTGCCTATTGTCGCTCTGTCAAGGTACAAAAATGACATTGTGAGGGTAACAATAAGGGTAAAGGAATCCTAACCGCTAGACCATATGGGATTTGGACACCTTAAACTGGCCAGTGGCACACTTTCCATACATGTGGTCAGTGTGGGCGCAGGATCTTGTAGTGGCCTGTTGCTTTAGGTCTGCCACTGGTAATTAAGCTCTTGTCCAGGTGAAAATACTTGTGTCATTCATCTGAAAACACACATTGCAACCGTTATCTAGATGAAAATATGCCTATCATCAGTCTGTCAAGGTACAAAATTGACATATTGTGAGGTTAATAATGAAAGTGAGACCAATTTTTAATCGGCAAAGTTGCTGATTATTCGCTCCTTCAGTTTAACTCAGTTTACAACTTATTCTAAATGTCCAGGTGGCAATTAGTGATAAAGCTTCAAAATGGCAAGCCCATGACATCAAAACCACATGGCATTATACCCTTCAAAGTAATGAAGCAGTTACAGAGTAGCGATGAAATTGTTAATTCGAAAATCAACTGGCTGCCAGCCTGCAGTTTATTTCCCCTATAATCGCCGAGCTTGTCGGAGTGCTTGTGACATGAATGGCAATACCGAAGCATGTCCATGTCTTCCCTAGACATCGGAAAGGGTGTGCAGAATATGTCTTTTTTGGAAAAAAAGAAGAATGCCTGAAGATTTGCCTTTATTTCTGGATTTTGGAGAAGAAAAAAAAAACACAACAACAAAATAAACTGGAGAAAAACAAGCACAGAGCGAGACAGCCAGGAATCGAACCTAGAATCTTCTGATCTTAGTCAGACGCATTATCCATTGCGCCACTGGCCTTCCGCTAGTAAAGACCCCTGATTGCTACAGAGTTGTTGGTTTTAGATGAGACCGTGGCAAGCATTGCTGCCTGCTTATTCTCACCTATCAGGAGATATCAGGAGGTAAGGCCACCAGCCCACCAGTCCACCAGCACCTCCCTGGTGGTCTAGTGGTTAGGATTTGGCGCTCTCACCGCCGCGGCCTGGGTTTGATTCCTGGTCAGTGAAAGCTCTTTTGGCTTCCAATTGTGGACTGCGAATTCAAGCTCTGCTAACAGCTGCGAGAAAGCCAGCTCCAAACCAAAAAAAATGGTGAGCACTTGAAAAAAAGACCTCCTTCGAGCCAGCGACCTAAGGATTGCCAACACTCCAACCTACAGTCCTCCACTCTACCAGCTGAGCTATCAAAGGGGCAAAGTGTTAGACAGAACCTTGAGATCTGGTGCAGGAAGATGTGCTGGATTTTTGAGGAGGGAAGCAAAAAGGAGCATGCGTTCCCATACCGGGAGTCAAACCCAGGCCGCCTGGGTGAAAACCAGGAATCCTAACCGCTAGACCATATGGGATTTGGCCACCTTAAACTGGCCATTGGCGCACTTTCCACACATGTGGTCAGTGTGGGCGCAGGATCTTGTAGTGGCCTGTTGCTTTAGGTCTGCGACTGTAACAATGTAATAATAATTTGGCAAAACAAGAATTATCCAAAAGGACGGTTTTCGGAATTATATAGTTTTGTATGCATTCAAGGGATCTGTTTTTTTTACTCACCCCGGGGGTTCAGTTTTTTTGGGCAGATTCCTGTGATTGCTGAATTGATACCTTGAACTGGTAATTAAGCTCTTGTCCAGGTGAAAATACTTGTGTCATGCATCTGAAAACACACATTGCAACCGTTATCTAGATGAAAATCTGCCTATCATCGGTCTGTCAAGGTACAAAATTGACATATTGTGAGGTTAATAATGAAAGTGAGACCAATTTTTTATCCACAAAGTTGCTGATTATTCGCTCGTTCAGTTTAATGCAGATTACAATTTATTCTCAATGTCCAGGTGGCAATAAGTGATAAGGCTTCAAAATGGCAAGCCCGTGACATAAAAACAACATGGCATTACACCCTTCAAAGTAATGAAGCAGTTACAGAGTAGCGATGAAATTGTTCATTCGAAAATCAACTGGCTGCCAGCCTGCAGTTTATTTCCCCTTTAATCGCCGAGCTTGTCGGAGTGCTTGTGAGACGAATGGCAATACAGAAGCATGTCCGTGTCTTCCCTAGACAGTGCCAAAAAAAGACCTCCTTCGAGCCAGAGTCGAACCAGCGACCTAAGGATTGCCAACACTCCAACCTACAGTCCTCCGCTCTACCAGCTGAGCTATCAAAGGGGCAAAGTGTTAGACAGAACCTCGACATATCACGGTCTTGTAGCTCTACTGCTGGCCAAAACGAAACTTCTGGTGCAGGAAGATGTGCTGGATTTTTGAAGAGGGAATCAAAAAGGAGCATGCGTTCCCATACCGGGAGTCAAACCTGGGCCGCCTGGGTGAAAACCAGGAATCCTAAGCGCTAGACCATATGGGATTTGGAAACCTTAAACTGGCCATTGGCTTCTGGCGCACTTTCCATACATGTGGTCAGTGTGGGCGCGGGATCTTGTAGTGGCCTGTTGCTTTAGGTCTGCGACTGTAACAATGTGATAATAATTTGGCAAAACAAGAATTATCCAAAAGGACGGTTTTCTGAATTATATAGTGTTGTATGCATTCAAGGGATCTGTTTTTTTACTCATCCCAGGAGTTCAGTTTATTTGGGCAGATTCCTGTGATTGCTGAATTGATACCTTGAACTGGTAATTAAGCTCTTGTCCAGGTGAAATACTTGTGTCATGCATCTGAAAACACACATTGCAACCGTTATCTAGATGAAAATCTGACTATCATCGGTCTGTCAAAGTACAAAATTGACATATTGTGAGGTTAATAATGAAAGTGAGACCAGTTTTTAATTTGCAAAGTTGCTGATTATTCGCTCGTTCAGTTTAATGCAGATTACAATTTATTCTCAATGTCCAGGTGGCAATTAGTGATAAGGCTTCAAAATGGCAAGCCCGTGACATCAAAACAACATGGCATTACACCCTTCAAAGTAATGAAGCAGTTACAGAGTAGCGATGAAATTGTTCAGTTTATTTCCCCTTTAATCGCCGAGCTTGTCGGAGTGCTTGTGAGACAATACCGAAGCATGCCCATGTCTTCCCTAGACATCGGAAAGGGTGTGCAGAATATGTCTTTTTTGGAAAAAAAGAAGAATGCCTGAAGATTTGCCTTTTCTTCTGGATTTTGGAGAAGAGAAAAAAAACACAACAACAAAATAAGCCGGAGAAAAACAAGCACAGAGTGAGCCAGCCAGGAGTCGAACCTAAAATCTTGTGATCCGTAGTCAGACGCGTTATCCATTGCGCCACTGGCCCACCGATAGTAAGGACCCCTGATTGCTACAGAGTTGTTTGTTTTAGATGTGACAGTGGCAAGCATTGCTGTCTGCTTATTCTCACGTTGTTATCAGGAGGTAAGCCCTGATAATTGCCGAGCTTATCCGAGAGCTTGTGTGATGAATGGCAATACCGAAGCATGTTACATGACTCCCCATAGACATCGGAACCTCAACCTATCAGGGTTCTGTAGCTCTACTGCTGTCCAAAAAGTCACTTCTGGTGAAGGAAGATGTGCTGGCTTTTTGAGGAGGGAAGCAAAAAAGTTCAAGCTTTCCCATACCGTGAGTCGACCCCTGGCCGCATGGGAGAAAACCAGGAATCCTAACTGCTAGACCATATGGGACCTGGCCAGCTTTAACTGGGCACAAGCTTGTGGGTGTGGTGTCGTCTGCCAGTTCTCTGAAGAATCACACTCAGTCAGGGATTTTTCTCTCAGAAGAAAAGACTTTATTTCACAGAAAATAAAGCCGAGAGTCCTTGCAAGGAGATCTCCCGAATGTTATTTGGTATCACCCTTATATACACTAAATGGGGCGGTTCCACATAGTCAAACTTTTCCTTATGATTACAATTTTAATACCTCCCTAGAGAGGAGAGGCCCCCTGCTTGATTTATTCTAAACAAAGGCCCTGTATGTATGTCTGACCATATGTTTCTCCTCAGTTTTGTACATTCCAGCACGTAGCTTTCTATTACCTATAAGATTATAATGGAGTAATAACTAGCAACAAAAATGGCTAGATTGATTATATACTTGTTTAATTAAAATCTTACTAATAAAAATCTTCCACATATTCTCCCCTTTGAGACTTAATAAGTCTCACATTTTTCTTATCCAGAGTGCTACTTCATAATCCAGTCATATTAGTTACACTACCTAGTGACTAAATAAGTCACATTGTATTATCACCAGTGACTAGATTATGAAATTCCACTCTCTCTCCTTTTTTGACGAGGAGGGAGTAAAAGATCCAGTCTCCCTATTTCCTTCTGTAATAGTACACAATGTTATAAGCATGAGCGTGCAATTGGTTCAGCATTTGCCTGTGCTTATCACAGTTATGTATAAAAGGCATAAAATACATACATTACATCAATAATTGAATTCCACAAGATTATAAAAGTTGATCTTCAGCTCAGATACCTTATGTATCGTAGAGAGCCTCTTTGGGCCGAAGTTAAACTGGCACTTATATCCAGGGTTTGGTTCTCCTTTAGACATCTTCATCATTCTCGTTAGAGTCAATAGAACTATCGTCAAAAGTTTGCTCATTTAAGTTCAGTTTGTTTAGCCATCCTTCATAATATTCCTCCAGACTCCTTTCAGTGATCCTTTGTTGATCATTCGGGACTTTTATCACTTCCATTTGCTTAACAGTAGCATTGACTATTAATGATCTTAATAAAGGTAATACACAGCAAAATAATAATCCTCCTATTAATATCGCAACTCCTAAAAAACATCCCTAGTTTAATAAACCACGCTCCCCATGCTCCAAATTTCACATCAATCCAATCCCAAATGTGTTGGTCTCTTCCGGCATTTGCTGTAACTTCATTTCTTAATTTTTTAATTTTTGTCATAACTTCACTGAAAGCTCCTCCAGGGGCAGTGTTATTTGGGATAAAAGTACAACATTGATCTCCAAACATAACACAAACTCCTCACTTGTCTGCCAAGAGCCAATTAAGAGCCTGTCTGTTTTGCCATGTCATTCTACTTGTTGCATGCACTTGGTCGCCTAATAAGGTTAACGCCTCATCAGTATAATTAATGAATCTTTGTTGATTATAATAAATATAATTAATCCACTCTGTATTTTTGTTTGGTGTGATCCACACCAGGATTGACTCAAAACCTCCTTTTATTTCATTTCTTGCCTTAAATTTATTAGGAATTCCTCTTGGCTGTCCAATTGAGTCTAAATATACATTGGGATCTGCCTCATATCCTCTTTTAGTTCTATTGTCTTCCTTGTTCGTGCTCTGTTCTGTTCCCCATTGTGCCATGCTAACTTCTTGAAGTAATCGTACTCTTACACATATACCTTTCCATCCAACTGGTAAAGAAGGCAATAATATTTCACTTCCGCAGATCCAAAAGAAATCTGCTATTACTAATGATTGGTCTTCATAAATCTCTATTGGGGGTAAGGCTATAGTTTGATTTTCACATTTTTCAGGTGCTATCTTACTTCCTTTTGTTGTTCCGAATGCTAAAAGTTCTGGAGCTCTAGCAGGAACTCCTGATTTCCAAGAATTGTTCTTATCTATATACCAAATAATAGCGCATCTTCCCTTGAATTTACCCACATCTTGGGTTCCTTTTGGTTTATGGAAACACTCATATTCTTGTTTATAATCTATGCTATACCATTTTGGAATCTCTACTTTTTGTTTTTCAATTTTTATATTTTGACCGATATCTGAATACTGACACCAGGATCCCCAGAGTGGTCTGAAGAAATAATCTGTTAATTTAGGATTTCCTAAAAATCCTAGGCATTCAGCAATACAATATGGCCTGGTAAAATCTGTTAAATGACAAAAGTTTCTCCCAAATTGGGCACAGTTTCGGTAATCATATGGATTTGGTATGGCTATTACTTTGTTTAACGGAGATTTGGAGCACAGCAAGCAATTTTCTTTTCCTGTTTCTTTAGCTGTAAAGACTGCCCATTTATACCATTCATTATTTTGGGCTGTATCCCATAATGCATCAATTTGACTAATGTCTTCATCACCTTGTACATCATGATCAATGTCTCTACAAATTTTGATTATCATTGGTTCTGATGAGTTGATTACATTGTCACTTTTGTTCAAAGGTTGAAAAGTCAATGGAAGGGAAGTCAGGTTGCTTTCTATCGGTAGAGTTTGAGTCTGCATTATGAGATGCATTAGGCATAGGATGGTCTTCAGACATGTTGTCAGACTTATTCTCTGTCCTCTCCAGTTTGTCTGACAGGAGGAAAGAAGCTCCTTGTGTATCTTTTGGGGAGCCCTCGTCAGTTTGCACTTCATCATGTGTCTCTGATTTTTCCTCATTGCTCTCTCCTGCATTGTCTGGTTGACTGTTTTCCTTTCTTTCTGCCTTTCCTGTGGGAACTCTAGTACAGTGGTTTAGATGATACCAGGTTGTGCTTCCTTCCACTTGGACTGCTGTTGGAGTAGCTCTCACCACTGTGTAGGGTCCTTCTCTCCTGGGCTCATTCCATTTTCTCCGGAATACTCTCAGATAAACTTGGTCCCCTGGAACAACTGGACAGGCAGTCTCCGATTCCTCTCTGGGCTCTTTTCTTTTTTCCTGTAAATAGATAGCTTTATGTATGGCAGTTAATTTCTTCATATAAGAATGAAGTTCCATTTGTAACTGTTCTAGAGGCGGTCCTTTATAGGGACCTCTAAATATGGCACAGGCATGGGTCGACCCGTAAGCATTTCATGCGGTGTTAAATGCGTGTTCCTGTTAGTTTGCATGCGATAACTCATTAGTGCGAGCGGTAATGCATCAATCCAATTAAGTTTAGTACTTTCACATATTTTGTTTATTTTGGCCTTGATAACTCCATTAACCCTCTCCACTGACCCTTGTGATTGAGGTCTATAAACGCATCCTAGTCTCTGTTTTATTCTAAATTGTTGCAATACTTGTTTCACAGTTTTTTGTATGAATGCTGACCCATTATCTGAACTTATTTCTGATGGAATTCCAAATCTAGGAATTACCTCTCTTGTTAGAAATTTTATTACCGTTCCTGCTCCTAGATCTGCGGATGGTACTGCCTCACCCATCTGCTAAACCTGTCTATGATAACAAGCATGTATCTTTTGCCTTGTACACGCTTTATCATATCCACATAATCGCATACAAGATGTTTAAAGGGGCCTTCAGGTGTTGGAATATGACCTATTGGTGTCACTATGCCTTTTCTTACATTGTATTTAGCACATACTTCACATGTGGACAAAAATTCATCCACCATTGCATATAAATAAGGAGACCAATATCCTTGCTGTTTAATTTTTCTTACCACTTCTCCCCTTGCACAATGGTCAAAACCATGTGCATCTGTAATAAGAATATTCAACAGTGAAGTAGGTGCAACAATGTTTCCTTCATGTGTACGCGAGATGTCCTGTGAGTCTTTTTTAGCTCCCCTTTGATGCCACATTGATTGTTCATAGGGGCCTGCTTGTTGTTGAATTCGAATAATGTCATCCAGTTGAGGATGAGGTTCGATAAGTACAACAGGTGCTAATACTGCTACCTGACACCCTGAAGCTTTTTTAGCTTCTACATCTGCTGCATTGTTTCCTTTAATGACATAGTCATTTCCCTTTTTGTGTGCTTGACATTTGATTATTGCTAGTCGTTTTGGTAGCATCATAGCAGAAATCAATTGCCCTATTTGTTCACTATGTTGGTCCCATCACTCTTTTTGAAACCTCTTTGTTTCCACACTGCTCCGAATAGATGACATACACCATGAGCATACGCTGAATCTGTAAAAATGTTAGCAGTTTGTCCTTTTGCTAACTGACATGCAGTTGTGAGAGCTTTTAATTCTGCTAATTGAGCAGAGCATGGCTGTACACAATGTTGTGACATAACAGATTCATATTCTTTTTTGTTTTTCTTCACTACTGAATATCCTGTATAATTTCCTTCGTGATCCCTAAAGCTAGAACCATCTACGAAGTAAGTAACTTCTGCTTCAGAAATAGGTGTTGATTCAAGATCTGGTCGTAATCTAGTAAATGCCAAGGACTCATTCACACACTCATGAGGTTCTCCTTCAAAAGCCAAAGGAATTAATTCAGCTGGATTAACTGTCTGGCATCTTTTAATGGTAACATCTGGATATGTGAGTAATGAGGAGTAGGTTAGAATTCGAGCTTGTGTCAGAACAAATTTCCCTTGTTCTATTAATTCCACAACTTTGTGATTGGTATATATAGTCACTGGGTACCCCATAGTTATTGTGGATGCTTTTTCATAAGCATAATACACTGCAGCTAAACCCTGTTGGTAACATGGTGCGTATCCCTGGGCTACATTTTCTAACTTTGTGCTGTAGTACGCTATAGGCTGTTTTTTCCTTCCACTACAGGTCTCTTGCATCAATACAGCTGATGCATAACCATCAACTCTGTTTGCCACATATAGATGAAACATTTTATCATATTCTGCCATTCCCCGGGCAGGGGCCTGTTGTAATTCTTTTTTTATTGCTTCAAATGCTAGTAAGGCATCTGTGTTCCATTTTAATGGATTGCTTAAATGTTGTAATCCTGCTTGTTTCATCATTTCTCTCAAAGGCCCTGTCTTTACTGCATAGTCTTCTATCCAGTCTGCACTAAAGCCAGTCATTCCTAAAAAAGTCATCATTTGTCCTACTGTCTGAGTTAACGGTGTTTTACTTATACCTTCTAACTGAGCTGGAGCTATAGCTCGTGTGCCAAATGCAATTAATCTTCCCAAGTATTCCACTTGAGGCTGGCAATATTGCAATTTGTTTTTAGACACCTTGTGTCCTCCTTGTGCTAATTTTGTCAACACCTTAATTGAATCTTTGTGACATTGTTCTAGTGTGGTAGAACAGATAATTAAATCATCCATGTATTGTAATAGTGTACCGTCTATTACGAGGTCTTCTAAATCAGCCTTAAGAATCTTCTTGAATATATGTGGTGAATGTTTATATCCCTGAGGAATTCTAGAATATGTATATTGTTTATTTGAAAATGAAAATGCAAATAGATATCTACTCTCTTCTGCAAGCGGTACACTGAAGTAGGCAGAGCAAAGATCAATTACAGTAAAGTATTTGGCATCAGGAGGGACATTTGTCAGTAAAGTGTGCGGGTTTGGTACCTCAGCTGGCATATCTTCCGTTATTTCATTTATTGTTCGTAAATCATGAACAAGTCGCCATCTGTTTTTGTCTGATTTGATTACAGGCATAATTGGAGTGTTACAGTAACTAGTAGTTTCTACCAATACTCCTGCCTTCACTAAGCCTTCAATTGTGTCTTTTATTCCTGCTTCAGCATCTGCCCGTAAAGGATATTGTGCTTTTCTAGGTAGACGTGCATTTGGTTTAAGTTGAACTCTTACTGGATTTGCTGATTTTATTAATCCAATATCTGTGTCATGCTGAGACCATAGTTCAGTTGGTACCTGACACTCCATTTCCTTAAACAATTCAGTCTCAGTTGTGTTTATTAAATCAGATGCTGTAGTAATCTGTGTCTCTTTCTTTTGGCTGATAACTACTTCCTGTGGAATTCCCAGCAAACTGGTTGCACACAAAATATTGATGTAATTTTTGTCAGCTGAATGAAAAATTAATGGGTTTTCTGTTTATTCCCATTTACTTTGTTCTGCCCTTTTCACCATTGGTCCTAAATCTTTTGCTTCCCAACTTTTTCCTACATATACTACAATAGTTATTTACATTGAACCATTTTTTGACAAATTCACCTTCTGGTATGTTTAAAGCTGCTCCCTGTTTACCTATGATGATGTACTGGGAGACTCAATCCGCTGTCCTTTTGTTTCTTTTTGCCATTTCTGTTCTAGTTTTTCATACCTTTCTTGATCATACATCATTGTGCAATGAAATTCAGACTTTGATAGCTGTGCTTCAGGTATCTGTGCTTCAATAAACTTTCCCCATTTATTGACTGTCTGTCTCACATCTTGTTCTATCTGTCCTTTCCAATAAACATTTGCTTTTGGCTCTGCAACCATCATTTGTGTTTCTGTTCCTATTGCATCAATATATATTCCTTCTGGAGAACACCAAATTTGTAGTCCTTATTTACATAATGCATCTCTTCCTAACAAATTAATAGGAGTTTGATTTGATACCAGAATGGGCATTGTTATACTTTGATCTTTTGTTTGTAGACACACTGGAGCTGTTATGGGTATCAATTGCATTTTTCCCGAGAATCCTATTGTCTTTGCAAATTTTCCAGACATGGGGAGATGTGAAGCATATTTCAAATTAATGCAAGTTAGATTTGCGCCCGTATCAATCATCATTGGTGTATCTTTTCCCTCTATTTTAATCTGCATAATAGGCTCTTGATCAGCTTTTGTTGATAAAATTGGAAGCTGACTCTCCCCTTTAGGATTCTCTGGGCACCCCTAATAGCCTGGATTGGGACCTCCCCAAGGGTTTACTGGACCCCGCACTGGACCCTGATTAGGCTGTTGCCAGCTCACCTCCCTTCCACCTTGAGGTTGCTGTGACCATTGACGAGTTGGACAGTCAGCTTTATTGTGCCCGGGCTGTCCACAGCCCCAGCACAGACTTGGAGGCATGCTTCTGCCTCTGCCTCTTTGACCTTGCTATATGGGGTTTTTTCTCCATCCCATCTGTCCTGGCTGTTGAGTATAAACATTTATTATGGGCACAGAGTTCAAGTGTTCATTTGGAGGGACTGCTGTGAGTGGGCTTGACTGAGGAGTTGGTTGTTGAGCAATTACTGGAGGCATTATAGTCATTTGTTCGGCTGCTGCATTGGTTACTGAAGCTTGAATATTTTTCTTATTTTTCTTTGTGAATTCTTCAAGCTGTAATTGAGTTAGTTTACGTTGTAACTCTTTCTCTTGACTTTTGAGTTTTTGTTCATTTTTTCTGTGTTGTTCCACTGCATGAGACACATGGTCGCAAAACTCTTTGTGTGTTTTAGAAGTTAAACCGACCACATCCTCCAGCTTGCTTTTTACTGCTGGCGGCATAGCATCAATCACAGCTTGCCTAAACAATGTTGCCATTAATGGGTCTCCCTCGGGATGCCCCTCAGTTTCTTGTTTCCACCTTTTCAACTGTTTCTGTACATATGTGGTTGGATTCTCTGCATCCCCGATTTCTTCTCCCTTCAGTGATTTAGGATTCAGTCTGATCGGATACTCCGCACACAATGCCTGCCATACTGCTGGGCGGAATGCATCAAAAACAATCCCATCCATATTATGAGAGTTCACTGCTCTGTTTAGAGTCATTGTAAGGAGAATTTCATCCATCTTTGTCCCTCCAATAATTCTAGCCAGTAGAGCTTTGACATCACCTACTGACAATAGCTTTCCTGTTGTTTCGTCCTCAAACATTCAAATAAATTTGCCCGCGCCCTCATGAATGTCAGGAAGGCGAGTGACAAGCCCCTCAAGGTCCTGTGAAGACCAGGGGACATACTGTCCCTGCTCACCCTTGATTAAAATTGGGAGCTGTGCGGCCAGTGGTCTAAGTGTCCCTTTTTCTCTGCCCTGTTCCCATTTACCGTTATCAAATAACTCCTCTGCCTGATTCTCATCCTCACTACCATAGAATAACTTACTCTTTCCTCTCTCCAACTTATTTATCTCTTGTATCTTTTTCCCTGATTCTCTAATTTTCTCTTCCATTTCTTCTTCCATAGCTTGTACGTGTGCTACAATATCGCTATCTTTCCTCCTCTTTTTTTCTAATCCTTCCTCAAACCAGGTTTTATCTACCTGATTAGCTTTCATTTTTTCTAATGCTGTACGTGCTTGCCTGTAACAATCAAGATGCAAACTTTCTGCAATTTCCTTTCTGGGTTGCCTCTGTGTTTTTACAGTTTGTTCCTCTCTATCATCCATCTCTATCTGCCATTCTAACTCTAGTTCTCCTGTTACTTCCACTGTTCCCTTGAGTATTGGGAACTCTCCTTGTACTGGCAAATAGGGGGGAGGCTCTGAAAATAACTTTTCTTTTCTCATGTTATCTTTCTCTGCCCCCTTCAGGATTTTCCTAGCCTGTTTTAGACTTCTTTTTTAAACAGAGCAATTACTTCTTTCTCTTTTTCCCTCTTTGTTTCTCTATTCATATTGATGCTTTTAGTTTTATAGTTTTTTATCAGAGTTTCCATTTCCTCACACAATGCCACATCAAATGTCCCTTCCTTTGGCCATTTTGTCATCATATTTTTTGTTCTCTTCTGCCATTTTTTGAGATATTTTAATCCAATTATTTCCACTGGTGTGGCTGCCATATCTTTATTTATATTATTACCCTCAAAAATCAACTTTTTAGTTTTATATAGTAACTTGGTTACAATCTCTTCTTTTCCCTTTCACTTAATTTAACTATTTTTCCTTTACCAATTTCAGCCTACTTTTTATTCTTTATTGTGTGTCATACCTCTTTGAATTTATTTTTTTATTTTCTCATGCATTTACACTTTTTTATATTATTTGACTGTCTATTTTATTTGCTCTATTTTATTATCACTTTTTAGATAACAATTTCTAACCATAATTCTTTATTTTTTACTTCCCTTTCTTTTTTTGTCCACCCCTGTAATACAACTTTAATGTAGACACTTCATCCCTTGCTCCCACTCCCACTGCACTGGGCTCAAAGAATTTTCTCCCCTTTCACACAAGCATCCAAATGCAAAAACCTATTATATATCTTGATTCAAACTTTATTGATACTATTTTCCTAAACTCATTCACACTTTCTACACTCTTTATTGAGCCAGAGTGCTTATTCTTGCATACTTTCTCCCTTTATCTAAGGGATAATCAGTCATTAATTGTCCTTTTATTATCAAGGCTCTTCATACATTCATCCCTCTCAAGTGGATCTGGGTTGAGTCCAATTCTGCCAGGTCACACCGAAGTGACGGTCCAGGAACGGTGCTCAACCCTTACCCACCCAATACGGAATTTATTTGTTCATACATTCATCATCGTTCACACATTCATTCGTCCGGACACAGTTACATCCACACAACAAAACACCGCTCTTCCTAGAGCATCCTTAAGGGCCCACCCATTCAGACCTTTGGGACTTTTCACTTTATACTTTTTCAAAGCGGTATATGTGTGGCTTTTCCTCGCGAATCCTTAACTAATCTGCTTCTCCGTTTATCACTGTCCTTCCTAGGCCCAGCTCTCCAATAAACACAGACCATTGCATACAATGTCTTTCTGCCTACACCATCTTTGTTTTAAATTAAGGTTACCTTCCAAGGCTTTCCTATTAATAAACCAAATATGTGCATGCAGTTTTTGGGGAAGGTGTGGCCTAATGGTTAGAGAGTCAGACTCACAATCGAAAGGTTGTGAGTTCAAGTCCTGGGCCGGCAGGAATTGTGGGTGGGGGAAGTGCATGTGCAGCATTTTTTTTTACATTTTTTTTTTACAATTTTACATTATTATAGGATAGATCTAACATTAATGGACTCGGCTGAGATGTCTGAGTACACTGCAGGGATTTTGATCAACAAAATTAAAAATATTTAATTAAATCAAATTTAATAGAATTGCTATTTGTTAAACCTCAGGTGGACACATATCCCACTTGCCATTTATTCATATTGGAAGGACACCAATTTTGGGGCACCGCATCTCCGCCTCCCGGAAGTTCAGGGACTTGGGGCCGGTGGTGTCGGATAGAGTTCCTCAATGTCTATTATTGACAAGAGGTTGGTGTTTTTCCCCTCTTTTTGAGTGAGTTATGGCCGGTCTTTTTGCATTTGCAGGGCCGTATCTCTGGCCCCCGGTGGTCTATCGACTTGAGGGAGGTGGCTTCAGAGAGGGCCCTTCGAGTGCTATCAAGTCACCCAGTTTCAATTAGCTAGGTCTCTTCCTTCCATTTGACTATCAAAAATGTGGGGGGCCATAACTCCGCCCCCTGGAGTTTTATGGATGGGGGGCCAGCGGTGTTCGGTGGGCCTTCTGTCGGTCTTACTCTGACCCGAGTTTGGTGCAGTTTGGCCCAGTTTTGGCGTAGTTACAGCACCACTTGTGGTGAAATTAACTAAAATCCAACATGTTTTCTATGTATATTTCTACAGTATTATGGAATGAAACGTACATAAATGGATTCCTCTGAGTGCCCTGAGTACAGTACAAGTGTTTTCTCTAGGGCCCATCCTAAAATTTTTCTTCCGACTTCCACCGACCTCGAGCTGCCTTCTCTAGCCGGGGAGGGTGCACCCTGGCCAGCATAGATGAGTAGGTTCTAACCTATCAGAAGCTATCAGGGTTCTGTAGCTCTACTGCTGTCCAAAATGTCACTTCTGGAGCAGGAAGATGTGCTGGCTTTTTGAGGAGAGAAGCAAAAAAGATCAAGCTTTCCCATACCAGGAGTCGAACCCAGGCTGCCTGAGTAAAAAAACCAGGAATCCTAACCACTAGACCATATGGGATATGGACACCTTAAAAAGGCCATTGGCGCACTTTCGATACATGTGGTCAGTGTGGGCGCAGGATCTTGTAGTGGCCTGTTGCTTTAGGTCTGCGATTGTAACAATGTGATAATAATTTGGCAAAACAAGATTTTTCCAAAAGGACGGTTTTCTGAATTATATAGTGTTGTATGCATTCAAGGGACCCGTTTTTTTTTACTCACCCCGGGGGTTCAGTTTATTTGGGCAGATTCCTGTGATTGCTGAATTGATACCTCGAACTGGTAATTAAGCTCTTTTCCAGTTGAAAATACTTGTGTCATCCATTTGAAAACACACACTGCAACCGTTATCTAGAGGAAAAACTGCCTATCGTCACTCTGTCAAGGTACAAAAATGACATTGTGAGGGTAACAATGAAAGTGAGACCAATATTTAATCGGCAAAGTTGCTGATTATTCGCTCCTTCAGTTTAACTCAGTTTACAACTTATTCTCAATGTCCAGGTGGCAATTAGTGATAAGGCTTCAAAATGGCAAGCCCATGACATCAAAACCACATGGCATTACACCCTTCAAAGTAGTAAAGCAGTTTCAGAGTAGAGATGAAATTGTTCAATCTAGAATCAACTGGCCCACAAGCCTGCATTTTATTACCACGTTAATCGCCGAGCTTATCGGAGAGCTTGTGTGATGAATGGCAATACCGAAGCATGTTACGCGACTCCCCATAGACATCGAAACCTCAATCTATCAGGGTTCTACTGCTGTCCAAAAAGTCACTTCTGGTGCAGGAAGATGTGCTGGCTTTTTGAGGAGAGAAGCAAAAAAGATCAAGCTTTCCCATCACGGGAGTCGACCCCTGCCTGCTTGGGAGAAATCCAGGAATCCTAACTGTTAGACCATATGGGAACTGGCCAGCTTTAACTGGGCACAAGCTTGTGGGCCACTTTAATTAAATCTGGCCAGTGTGGTTTACAGAAATAAATGGTGTTACATGCATTCAAGGGACATGTTTGTTGACTCACCCCGGGGGTTAAATTTTTTGACCAGAGTCCTGTGATTGCTGAATTGATACCTTGAACTGGTAATTAGGCTCTTGTCCAGGTGAAAATACTTGTGTCATGCATCTGAAAACACACATTGCAACCGTTATCTAGATGAAAAACTGTCTATCGTTGGTCTGTCAAGGTCCAAAATTTTCATATACGAATGGCAATACCGAAGCATGTCCGTGTCTCCCCTAGACATCGGAATGGGTGTGCAGAATATGTCTTTTTTGGAAAAAAGAAGAATGCCTGGAGATTTGCCTTTACTTCTAGATTTTGGAGAAGAAAAAAAAAAAACACAACAACAAAAAAGCCGGAGAAAAATAAGCACAGAGCGAGCCAGCCAGGAGTCGAACCTAGAATCTTCTGATCTGTAGTCAGACACGTTATCCATTGCGCCACTAGCCCACCGATAGTAGAGACTCCCGATTTCTACAGAGTTGTTGGTTTTAGATGTGACAGTGGCAAGCATTGCTGTCTGCTTATTCTCACCTTGTTATCAGTAGGTAAGCCTACCAGCCCACCAGCCCCTCCCTGGTGGTCTAGTGGTTAGGATTTGGCGCTCTCACCGCCGCGGCCTGGGTTCGATTCCCGGTCAGGGAAAGCTCTTTTGGCTTCCAATTGTGGACTGCGAATTCAAGCTCTGCTAACAGCTGCGAGAAAGCCAGCTCCAAACCAAAAAAAATGGTGAACACTTGAAAAAAAAACCTCCATCGAGCCAGAGTCGAACCAGCGACCTAAGGACTGCCAACACTCCAACCTACAGTCCTCCACTCTACCAGCTGAGCTATCGAAGGGGCAAAGGGTTAGACAGAACCTCGACATCTGGTGCAGGAAGATGTGCTGGATTTTTGAGGAGGGAAGCAAAAAGAAGCATGCGTTCCCATACCGGGAGTTGATCCCGGGCCACCTGGGTGAAAACCAGGAATCCTAACCGTTAGACCATATGGGATTTGGACACCTTAAACTGGCCAGTGGCGCACTTTCCATACATGTGGTCAGTGTGGGCGCAGGATCTTTTAGTGGCCTGTTGCTTTTGGTCTGCGACTGTAACAATGTGATAATAATTTGGCAAAACAAGAATTATCCAAAAGAACGGTTTTCTGATTTATATAGTGTTGTATGCATTCAAGGGATCTGTTTTTTTTACTCACCCCGGGGGTTCAGTTTTTTTGGGCAGATTCCTGTCAAAGTCACCTTTATTTATATAGCGCTTTAAACAAAATACATTGCGTCAAAGCAACTGAACAACATTCATTAGGAAAACAGTGTCAATAATGCAAAAATGATAGTTAAAGCTGTTCATCATTGAATTCAGTGATGTCATCTCTGTTCAGTTAAATAGTGTCTGTGCATTTATTTGCAATCAAGTCAACGATATCGCTATAGATGAAGATGACCCTAACTAAGCAAGCCAGAGGCGACAGATGCACCTCTGTTACAGTTACGTTACGGTAACGGTTCCTTGCCGCAAGGAACCGTAACTCCATCGGTGACAGAATGGAGAAATAAAACCTTGGGAGAAACCAGGCTCAGTTGGGGGGCCAGTTCTCCTCTGACCAGACGAAACCAGTAGTTCAATTCCAGGCTGCAGCAAAGTCAGATTGTGCAGAAGAATCATCTGTTTCCTGTGGTCTTGTCCTGGTGCTCCTCTGAGACAAGGTCTTTACAGGGGATCTGTATCTGGGGCTCTAGTTGTCCTGGTCTCCGCTGTCTTTCAGGGATGTAGAGGTCCTTTCTAGGTGCTGATCCAGCATCTGGTCTGGATACGTACTGGATCCGGGTGACTGCAGTGACCCTCTGATCTGGACACAGACTGGATCTGGTGGCCACGGTGACCTCGGAACAAGAGAGAAACAGACAAATATTAGCGTAGATGCCTTTGTTCTAATGATGTAGCAAGTACATAGGGTGTTATGGGAAGTGTTTCCGGTTCCGGTTTACCTTATTAATGCAGCCTAAAAATCCTTTAACGGATTTGGATAATAAAAGCATATTAGTATGTTATGTGTATGCCAGGTTAAAGAGATGGGTCTTTAATCTAGATTTAAACTGCAAGAGTGTGTCTGCCTCCCGAACAATGTTAGGTAGGTTATTCCAGAGTTTAGGCGCCAAATAGGAAAAGGATCTGCCATCCGCAGTTGATTTTGATATTCTAGGTATTATCAAATTGCCTGAGTTTTGAGAACGTAGCGGACGTAGAGGATTATAATGTAAAAGGAGCTCATTCAAATACTGAGGTGCTAAACCATTCAGGGCTTTATAAGTAATAAGCAATATTTTAAAATCAATACGATGCTTGATAGGGAGCCAGTGCAGTGTTGACAGGACCGGGCTAATATGGTCATACTTCCTGGTTCTAGTAAGAACTCTTGCTGCTGCATTTTGGACTAGCTGTAGTTTGTTTACTAAGCGTTCAGAACAACCACCCAATAAAGCATTACAATAATCTAACCTTGAGGTCATAAATGCATGGATTAACATTTCTGCATTTGACATTGAGAGCATAGGCCGTAATTTGGATATATTTTTGAGATGTAAAAATGCAGTTTTACAAATGCTAGAAACGTGGCTTTCTAAGGAAAGATTGCGATCAAATAGCACACCTAGGTTCCTAACTGATGACGAAGAATTGACAGAGCAACCATCAAGTCTTAGACAGTGTTCTAGGTTATTACAAGCGGAGTTTTTAGGTCCTATAATTAACACCTCTGTTTTTTCAGAATTTAGCAGTAAGAAATTACTCGTCATCCAGTTTTTTATATCGACTATGCAATCCATTAGTTTTTCAAATTGGTGTGTTTCACCGGGCTGCGAAGAAATATAGAGCTGAGTATCATCAGCATAACAGTGAAAGCTAACACCATGTTTCCTGATGATATCTCCCAAGGGTAACATATAAAGCGTGAAGAGTAGCGGCCCTAGTACTGAGCATTGAGGTACTCCATACTGCACTTGTGATCGATAGGATACATCTTCATTCACTGTTACGAACTGATGGCGGTCATATAAGTACGATTTAAACCATGCTAATGCACTTCCACTGATGCCAACAAAGTGTTCAAGTCTATGCAAAAGAGTGTTGTGGTCAATTGTGTCAAACACAGCACTAAGATCCAATAAAACTAATAGAGAGATACACCCACGATCAGATGATAAGAGCAGATCATTTGTAACTCGGTCATTTGTAAGGAGAGCAGTCTCAGTACTATGATATGGTCTAAGTCCTGACTGGAAATCCTCACATATACCATTTTTCTCTAAGAAGGAATATAATTGTGAGGATACCACCTTTTCTATTATCTTGGACAGAAAAGGGAGATTCGAGATTGGTCTATAATTAACTAGTTCTTTGGGGTCAAGTTGTGGTTTTTTGATGAGAAGCTTAATAACAGCCAGTTTGAAGGTTTTGGGGACATATCCTAATGACAATGAGGAATTAATAATAGTCAGAAGAGGATCTATGACTTCTGGAAGCACCTCTTTCAGGAGCTTAGATGGTATAGGGTCTAACATACATGTTGTTGGTTTAGATGATTTAACAAGTTTATACAATTCTTCCTCTCCTATGGTAGAGAATGAGCGGAACTGTTCCTCAGGGGGTCTATAGTGCACTGTCTGATGTGATACTGTAGCTGACGGCTGAATGGTTGCAATTTTATCTCTAATAGTATCGATTTTAGAAGTAAAGTAGTTCAAAAAGTCATTACTGCTGTGGTGTTGGGAAATGTCAACACTTGTTGAGGCTTTATTTTTTTAATTTAGCCACTGTATTGAATAAATACCTGGGGTTATGTTTGTTTTCTTCTAAAAGAGAAGAAAAGTAATCAGATCTAGCAGTTTTTAATGATTTTCTGTAGGATATGTTACTTTCCCGCCAAGCAATACGAAATACCTCTAGTTTTGTTTTCCTCCAGCTGCGCTCCATTTTTCGGGCTGCTCTCTTTAGGGTGCGAGTATGCTCATTATACCATGGTGTCAAACTGTTTTCCTTAACCTTCCTTAAGCGTAAAGGAGCAACCCAAATGAACACTTGAACTCTGTGCCCATAATAAATGTTTATACTCAACAGCCAGGACAGATGGGATGGAGAAAAAACCCCATACAGCAAGGTCAAAGAGGCAGAGGCAGAGGCAAAAGCATGCCTCCAAGTCTGTGCTCGGGCTGTGGACAGCCCGGGCACAATAAAGCTGACTGTCCAACTCGTCAATGGCCACAGCAACCTCAGGGTGGAAGGGAGGTGGGCTGGCAACAGCCTAGTCAGGGTCCAGTGCAGGGTCCAGTAAACCCTTGGGGAGGTCCCAATTCAGGCTATTAGGGGTGCCCAGAGAATCCTGAAGGGGAGAGTCAGCTTCCAATTTTATCCACAAAAGCTGATCAAGAGCCTATTATGCAGATTAAAATAGAGGGAAAAGATACTCCGATGATGATTGATACGGGCGCAAATCTAACTATCTATCTAATTTGAAATATGCTTCACATCTCCCCATGTCTGGAAAATTTGCAAAGACAATAGGATTCTCGGGAAAAATGCAATTGATACCCATAACAGCTCCAGTGTGTCTACAAACAAAAGATCAAAGTATAACAATGCCCATTCTGGTATCAAATCAAACTCCTATTAATTTGTTAGGAAGAGATGCATTATGTAAATTAGGACTACAAATTTGGTGTTCTCCAGAAGGAATATATATTGATGCAATAGGAACAGAAACACAAATGATGGTTGCAGAGCCAAAAGCAAATGTTTATTGGATAGGACAGATAGAACAAGATGTGAGACAGACAGTCAATAAATGGGGAAAGTTTATTGAAGCACAGATACCTGAAGCACAGCTATCAAAGTCTGAATTTCATTGCACAATGATGTATGATCAAGAAAGGTATGAAAATATAGAACAGAAATGGCAAAAAGAAACAAAAGGACAGCGGATTGAGATAGTCTCCCAGTACATCATCATAGGTAAACAGGGAGCAGCTTTAAACATACCAGAAGATGAATTTGTCAAAAAATGTTTCAATGTAAATAACTCTGTCCCTCATATTGCAGTATATGTAGGAAAAAGTTGGGAAGCAAAAGATTTAGGACCAATGATGAAAAGGGCAGAACAAAGCAAATGGGAATCAACAGAAAACCCATTAATTTTTCATTCAGCTGACAAAAATTACATCAAAATGTTGTGTGCAACCAGTTTGATGGGAATTCCACAGGAAGTAGTTATCAGCCAAAAGAAAGAGACACAGATGACTGCAGCATCTGAGTTAATAAACACAACTGAGACTGAATTATTTAAGGAAATGGAGTGTCAGGTACCAACTGAACTATGGTCTCAGCATGACACAGATATTGGATTAATAAAATCAGCAAATCCAGTAAGAGTTCAACTTAAGCCAAATGCACGTCTACCTAGAAAAGCACAATATCCTTTACGGGCAGATGCTGAAGCAGGAATAAAAGACACAATTGAAGGCTTAGTGAAGGCAGGAGTATTGATAGAAACTACTAGTTACTGTAACACTCCAATTATGCCTGTAATCAAATCAGACAAAAACAGATGGCGACTTGTTCATGATTTACGAACAATAAATGAAATAACGGAAGATATGCCCAAACCCGCACACTTTACTGACAAATGTCCCTCCTGATGCCAAATACTTTACTGTAATTGATCTTTGCTCTGCCTACTTCAGTGTACCGCTTGCAGAAGAGAGTAGATATCTATTTGCATTTTCATTTTCAAATAAACAATATACATATTCTAGAATTCCCCAGGGATATAAACATTCACCACATATATTCAACAAGATTCTTAAGGCTGATTTAGAAGACCTCGTAATAGACGGTACACTATTACAATACATGGATGATTTAATTATCTGTTCTACCACACTAGAAAAATGTCACAAAGATTCAATTAAGGTGTTGACAAAATTAGCACAAGGAGGACACAAGGTGTCTAAAAACAAATTGCAATATTGCCAGCCTCAAGTGGAATACTTGGGAAGATTAATTGCATTTGGCACACGAGCTATAGCTCCAGCTCAGTTAGAAGGTATAAGTAAAACACCGTTACCTCAGACAGTAGGACAAATGATGACTTTTTTAGGAATGACTGGCTTTAGTGCAGACTGGATAGAAGACTATGCAGTAAAGACAGGGCCTTTGAGAGAAATGATGAAACAAGCAGGATTACAACATTTAAGCAATCCATTAAAATGGAACACAGATGCCTTACTAGCATTTGAAGCAATAAAAAAAGAATTACAACAGGCCCCTGCCCTGGGAATGGCAGAATATGATAAAATGTTTCATCTATATGTGGCAAATAGAGTTGATGGTTATGCATCAGCTGTATTGATGCAAGAGACCTGTAGTGGAAGGAAAAAACAGCCTATAGCGTACTACAGCACAAAGTTAGACAATGTAGCCCAGGGATATCCACCATGTTACCAACAAGGTTTAGCTGCAGTGTATTATGCTTATGAAAAAGCATCCACAATAACTATGGGGTACCCAGTGACTATATATACCCATCACAAAGTTGTGGAATTAATAGAAAAAGGGAAATTTGTTCTGACACAAGCTCGAATTCTAGCCTACTCCTCATTACTCACATATCCAGATGTTACCATTAAAAGATGCCAGACAGTTAATACAGCTGAATTAATTCCTTTGGCTTTTGAAGGAGAACCTCATGAGTGTGTGAAAGAGTCCTTGGCATTTACTAGATTACGACCAGATCTTGAATCAACACCTATTTCTGAAGCAGAAGTTACTTACTTCGTAGATGTTTCTAGCTTTAGGGATCATGAAAGGAAATCATACAGGATATTCAGTAGTGAAGAAAAACAAAAAAGAATATGAATCTGTAATATCACAACATTGTGTACAGCCATGCTCTGCTCAATTAGCAGAATTAAAAGCTCTCACAATTGCATGTCAGTTAGCAAAAGGACAAACTGCTAACATTTTTACAGATTCAGCGTATGCTCATGGTGTATGTCATCTATTTGGAGCAGTGTGGAAACAAAGAGGTTTCAAAAAGAGTGATGGGACTCCCATCCAACATAGTGAACAAATAGGGCAATTCATTTCTGCTATGATGCTACCAAAACGACTAGCAATAATCAAATGTCAAGCACACAAGAAGGGAAATGACTATGTCATTAAAGGAAACAATGCAGCAGATTTAGAAGCTAAAAAAGCTTCAGGATGTCAGGTAGCAGTATTAGCACCTGTTGTGCTTATCGAACCTCTTCCTCAATTGGATGACATTATTCGAATTCAACAACAAGCAGGTCCTTATGAACAATCAATGTGGCATCAAAGGGGAGCTAAAAAAGACTCACAGGACATCTGGCGTACACATGAAGGACACATTGTTGCACCTACTTCATTGTTGAATATTCTTATTACAGATGCACATGGTTTTGACCATTGTGCAAGGGGAGAAGTGGTAAGAAAAATTAAACAGCAAGGATATTGGTCTCCTTATTTATATGCAATGGTGGATGAATTTTTGTCCACATGTGAAGTATGTGCTAAATACAATGTAAGAAAAGGCATAGTGACACCAATAGGTCATATTCCAACACCTGAAGGCCCCTTTAAACATCTTGTATGCGATTAAGTGGATATGATAAAGCGTGTACAAGGCAAAAGATACATGCTGGTTATCATAGACAGGTTTAGCAGATGGGTGGAGGTAGTACCATCCGCAGATCTAGGAGCAGGAACGGTAATAAAATTTCTAACAAGAGAGGTAATTCCTAGATTTGGAATTCCATCAGAAATAAGTTCAGATAATGGGTCAGCATTCATACAAAAAACTGTGAAACAAGTATTGCAACAATTAAGAATAAAACAGAGACTAGGATGCGTTTATAGACCTCAATCACAAGGGTCAGTGGAGAGGGTTAATGGAGTTATCAAGGCCAAAATAAACAAAATATTTGAAAGTACTAAACTTCATTCTAATGAGTTATCGCATGCAAACTAACAGGAACACGCATTTAACACCGCATGAAATGCTTACGGGTCGACCCATGCCTGTGCCATATTGTAGAGGTCCCTTTAAAGGACCACCTCTAGAACAATTACAAATGGAACTTCGTTCTTATATGAAGAAATTAACTGCCATACATAAAGCTATCTATTTACAGGAAAAAATAAAAGAGCCCAGAGAGGAATCGGAGACTGCCTGTCCAGTTGTTCCAGGGGATCAAGTTTATCTGAGGGTATTCCGGAGAAAATGGAATGAGCCCAGGAGAGAAGGACCCTACACAGTGGTGAGAGCTACTCCAACAGCAGTCCAAGTGGAAGGAAGCACAACCTGGTATCATCTAAACCACTGTACTAGAGTTCCCACAGGAAAGGCAGAAAGAAAGGAAAACAGTCAACCAGACAATGCAGGAGAGAGCAATGAGGAAAAATCAGAGACACATGATGAAGTGCAAACTGACGAGAGCTCCCCAAAAGGTACACAAGGAGCTTCTTTCCTCCTGTCAGACAAACTGGAGAGGACAGAGAATAAGTCTGACAACATGTCTGAAGTCCATCCTATGCCTAATGCATCTCATAATGCAGACTCAAACTCTACCGATAGAAAGCAACCTGACTTCCCTTCCATTGACTTTACAACCTTTGAACAAAAGTGACAATGTAATCAACTTTTATAATCTTGTGATATTCCATTAGTGATGTAATGTATGTATTTTATGCCTTTTATACATAACTGTGATAACCACAGGCAAATGCTGAACCAATTGCACGCTCACGCTTATAACATTGTGTACTATTACAGAAGGAAATAGGGAGACTGGATCTTTTACTCCCTCCTCGTCAAAAAAGGAGAGAGATGTTTGGTCCAGTAATCCCTCAGAGTGGAATTTCATAATCTAGTCACTGGTGATAATACAATGTGACTTATTTAGTCACTAGGTAGTGTAACTAATATGACTGGATTATGAAGTAGCATTCTGGATAAGAAAAATGTGAGACTTATTAAGTCTCAAAGGGGAGAATATGTGGAAGATTTTTATTAGAAAGATTTTAATTAAACAAGTATATAATCAATGTGAATCTAGCCATTTTTGTTGCTAGTTATTACTCCATTATAATCTTATAGGTAATAGAAAGCTACGTGCTGGAATGTACAAAACTGAGGAAGTTTTGTCCCATAATACTGTATATTAATGAATAGAGAAAATGCATAGAGAAAATGTTGGATTTTGGTTAATTTCACCACAAGTGGTGCATGTTCACCAAAATGTCACAAATTTTAAGGCAATAAAATAGAAAGTTGCCTACGTGCTGGAATGTACAAAACTGATGACAAACATATGGTCAGACATACATACAGGGCCTTTGTTTAGAATAAATCAAGCAGGGGGCCTCTCCTCTCTAGGGAGGTATTAAAATTGTAATCATAAGGAAAAGTTTGACTATGTGGAACCGCCCCATTTAATGTATATAAGGAGATACCAAATAACATTCGGGAGATCTCCTTGCATGGACTCTTGGCTTTATTTTCTGTAAAATAAAATCTTTTCTTCTGAGAGAAAAATCCCTGACTGAGTGTGATTCTTCGGAGAACTGGCAGACGACACCACACAGTTTATTTCCCCTTTAATCGCCGAGCTTGTCGGAGTGCTTGTGTGATGAATGGCAATACCGAAGCATGTTACGCGACTCCCCATAGACATCGGAACCTCAATCTATCAGGGTCCTGTAGCTCTACTGCTGTCCAAAAAGTCACTTCTGGTGCAGGAAGATGTGCATGCTTTTTGAGGAGAGAAGCAAAAAAGATCAAGCTTTCCCATCACGGGAGTCGACCCCTGGCTGCATGGGAGAAATCCAGGAATCCTAACTGCTAGACCATATGGGAACTGGCCAGCTTTAACTGGGCACAAGCTTGTGGGCCACTTTCATTAAATCTGGCCAGTGTGGTTTACAGAAATAAATGGTGATGAATTCAAGGGTCATGTTTGTTGACTCACCCCGGGGGTTCAGTTTTTTTGGGCAGATTCCTGTGATTGCTGAATTGATACCTTGAACTGGTAATTAAGCTCTTGTCCAGGTGAAAATACTTGTGTCATGCATCTGAAAACACACATTGCAACCGTTATCTAGATGAAAATCTGCCTATCATCGGTCTGTCAAGGTACAAAATTGACATATTGTGAGGTTAATAATGAAAGTGAGACCAATTTTTTATCCGCAAAGTTGCTGATTATTCGCTCATTCAGTTTAATGCAGATTACAATTTATTCTCAATGTCCAGGTGGCAATTAGTGATAAGGCTTCAAAATGGCAAGCCCGTGACATCAAAACAACATGGCATTACACCCTTCAAAGTAATGAAGCAGTTAAAGAGTAGTGATGAAATTGTTCATTCGAAAATCAACTGGCTGCCAGCCTGCAGTTTATTTCCCCGATAATCGCCGAGCTTGTCGGAGTGCTTGTGAGACGAATGGCAATACCGAAGCATGTCCGTGTCTTCACTAGACATCGGAAAGGGTGTGCAGAATATGTCTTTTTTGTAAAAAAAGAAGAATGCCTGAAGATTTGCCTTTTCTTCTGGATTTTGGAGAAGAGAAAAAAAAACACAACAACAAAATAAGCCGGTGAAAAACAAGCACAGAGCAAGCCAGCCAGGAGTCCAACCTAGAATCTTCTGATCCGTAGTCAGACGCGTTATCCATTGCGCCACTGGCCCACCAATAGTAAAGACCCCTGATTGCTACAGAGTTGTTGGTTTTAGATGTGACAGTGGCAAGCATTGCTGTCTGCTTATTCTCACCTTGTTTTCAGGAGGTAAGCCCACCAGCCCACCTTCCCACCAGCCCACCACCCCCTCCCTGATGGTCTAGTGGTTAGAATTCGGCGCTCTCACCGCCGCGGCTCGGGTTCGATTCCCGGTCAGGGAAAGCTCTTTTGGCTTCCAATTGTGGACTGCGAATTCTAGCTCTGCTAACAGCTGCGAGAAAGCCAGCTCCAAACCAAAAAAATGGTGAGCACTTGAAAAAAGACCTCCTTCGAGCCGGAGTCGAACCAGCAACCTAAGGATTGCCAAAACTCCAACCTACAGTCCTCCGCTTTACCAGCTGAGCTATCAAAGGGGCAAAGTGTGAGACAGAACCTTGACATATCACGGTTTTGTAGCTCTACTGCTGGCCAAAAAGTCACTTCTGGTGCAGGAAGATGTGCTGGATTTTTGAGGAGGGAATCAAAAAGGAGCATGCGTTCCCATACCGGGAGTCAAACCTGGGCCGCCTGGGTGAAAACCAGGAATCCTAAGCGCTAGACCATATGGGATTTGGAAACCTTAAACTGGCCATTGGCTTCTGGTGCACTTTCCATACATGTGGTCAGTGTGGGCGCAGGATCTTGTAGTGGCCTGTTGCTTTAGGTCTGCGACTGTAACAATGTGATAATAATTTGGCAAAACAAGAATTATCCAAAAGGACGGTTTTCTGAATTATATAGTGTTGTATGCATTCAAGGGATCTGTTTTTTTTAACTCACCCCGGGAGTTCAGTTTATTTGGGCAGATTCCTGTGATTGCTGAATTGATACCTCGAACTGGTAATTAAGCTCTTTTCCAGGTGAAAATACTTGTGTCATCCATTTGAAAACACACACGGCAACTGTTATCTAGAGGAAAAACTGCCTATTGTCACTCTGTCAAGGTACAAAAATGACATTGTGAGGGTAACAATGAAAGTGAGACCAATTTTTTATCGGCAAAGTTGCTGATTATTCGCTCCTTCAGTTTAACTCAGTTTACAATTTATTCTAAATGTCCAGGGGGCAATTAGTGATAAGGCTTCAAAATGGCAAGCCCATGACATCAAAACCACATGGCATTATACCCTTCAAAGTAATGAAGCAGTTACAGAGTAGCGATGAAATTGTTCATTCGAAAATCAACTGGCTGCCAGCCTGCAGTTTATTTCCCCTATAATCGCCGAGCTTGTCGGAGTGCTTGTGAGACGAATGGCAATACCGAAGCATGTCTGTGACTTCCCTAGAAATCGTAAAGGGTGTGCAGAATATTTGGAAAAAAAGAAGAATGCCTGAAGATTTGCCTTTTCTTCTGGATTTTGGAGAAGAGAAAAAAACACAACAACAAAATAAGCCGGAGAAAAACAAGCACAGAGCGAGCCAGCCAGGAGTTGAACCTAGAATCTTCTGATCCGTAGTCAGACGCGTTATCCATTGCGCCACTGGCCCACCAATAGTAAAGACCCCTGATTGCTACAGAGTTGTTGGTTTTAGATGTGAAAGTGGCAAGCATTGCTGTCTGCTTATTCTCACCTTGTTTTCAGGAGGTAAGCCCACCAGCCCATCAGCCCACCAGCCCACCAGCCCCTCCCTGGTGGTCTAGGAGTTAGGATTCGGTGCTCTCACTGCCGCCGCCCGGGTTCGATTCCCGGTCAGGGAAAGCTCTTTTGGCTTCCAATTGTGGACTGCGAATTCAAGCTCTGCTAACAGCTGCGAGAAAGCCAGCTCCAAACCAAAAAAATGGTGAGCACTTGAAAAAAAGACCTCCTTCGAGCCGAAGTCAAACCAGCAACCTAAGGATTGCCAACACTCCAACCTACAGTCCTCCGCTCTACCAGCTGAGCTATCAAAGGGGCAAAGTGTTAGACAGAACCTCGACATATCACGGTCTTTTAGCTTTACTGCTGGCCAAAAAGTCACTTCTGGTTCAGGAAGATGTGCTGGATTTTTGAGGAGGGAATCAAAATGGAGCATGCGTTCCCATACCGGGAGTCAAACCTGGGCCGCCTGGGTGAAAACCAGGAATCCTAAGCGCTAGACCATATGGGATTTGGAAACCTTAAACTGGCCATTGGCTTCTGGCGCACTTTCCATACATGTGGTCAGTGTGGGCGCAGGATCTTGTAGTGGCCTGTTGCTTTAGGTCTGCGACTGTAACAATGTGATAATAATTTGGCAAAACAAGAATTATACAAAAGGACGGTTTTCTGAATTATATAGTGTTGTATGCATTCAAGGGATCTGTTTTTTTTACTCACCCCGGGGGTTCAGTTTTTTTGGGCAGATTCCTGTGATTGCTGAATTGATACCTTGAACTGGTAATTAAGCTCTTGTCCAGGTGAAAATACTTGTGTCATGCATCTGAAAACACACATTGCAACCGTTATCTAGATGAAAATCTGCCTATCATCGGTCTGTCAAGGTACAAAATTGACATATTGTGAGGTTAATAATGAAAGTGAGACCAATTTTTTATCCGCAAAGTTGCTGATTATTCGCTCATTCAGTTTAATGCAGATTACAATTTATTCTCAATGTCCAGGTGGCAATTAGTGATAAGGCTTCAAAATGGCAAGCCCGTGACATCAAAACAACATGGCATTACACCCTTCAAAGTAATGAAGCAGTTAAAGAGTAGCGATGAAATTGTTCATTCGAAAATCAACTGGCTGCCAGCCTGCAGTTTATTTCCCCGATAATCGCCGAGCTTGTCGGAGTGCTTGTGAGACGAATGGCAATACCGAAGCATGTCCGTGTCTTCCCTAGACATCGGAAAGGGTGTGCAGAATATGTCTTTTTTGTAAAAAAAGAAGAATGCCTGAAGATTTGCCTTTTCTTATGGATTTTGGAGAAGAGAAAAAAAAAACACAACAACAAAATAAGCCGGTGAAAAACAAGCACAGAGCAAGCCAGCCAGGAGTCCAACCTAGAATCTTCTGATCCGTAGTCAGACGCGTTATCCATTGCGCCACTGGCCCACCAATAGTAAAGACCCCTGATTGCTACAGAGTTGTTGGTTTTAGATGTGACAGTGGCAAGCATTGCTGTCTGCTTATTCTCACCTTGTTTTCAGGAGGTAAGCCCACCAGCCCACCAGCCCACCTTCCCACCAGCCCACCACCCCCTCCCTGATGGTCTAGTGGTTAGAATTCGGCGCTCTCACCGCCGCGGCTCGGGTTCGATTCCCGGTCAGGGAAAGCTCTTTTGACTTCCAATTGTGGACTGCGAATTCTAGCTCTGCTAACAGCTGCGAGAAAGCCAGCTCCAAACCAAAAAAATGGTGAGCACTTGAAAAAAGACCTCCTTCGAGCCGGAGTCGAACCAGCAACCTAAGGATTGCCAAAACTCCAACCTACAGTCCTCCGCTCTACCAGCTGAGCTATCAAAGGGGCAAAGTGTGAGACAGAACCTTGACATATCACGGTTTTGTAGCTCTACTGCTGGCCAAAAAGTCACTTCTGGTGCAGGAAGATGTGCTGGATTTTTGAGGAGGGAATCAAAAAGGAGCATGCGTTCCCATACCGGGAGTCAAACCTGGGCCGCCTGGGTGAAAACCAGGAATCCTAAGCGCTAGACCATATGGGATTTGGAAACCTTAAACTGGCCATTGGCTTCTGGTGCACTTTCCATACATGTGGTCAGTGTGGGCGCAGGATCTTGTAGTGGCCTGTTGCTTTAGGTCTGCGACTGTAACAATGTGATAATAATTTGGCAAAACAAGAATTATCCAAAAGGACGGTTTTCTGAATTATATAGTGTTGTATGCATTCAAGGGATCTGTTTTTTTTTAACTCACCCCGGGAGTTCAGTTTATTTGGGCAGATTCCTGTGATTGCTGAATTGATACCTCGAACTGGTAATTAAGCTCTTTTCCAGGTGAAAATACTTGTGTCATCCATTTGAAAACACACACGGCAACTGTTATCTAGAGGAAAAACTGCCTATTGTCACTCTGTCAAGGTACAAAAATGACATTGTGAGGGTAACAATGAAAGTGAGACCAATTTTTTATCAGCAAAGTTGCTGATTATTCGCTCCTTCAGTTTAACTCAGTTTACAATATATTCTAAATGTCCAGGGGGCAATTAGTGATAAGGCTTCAAAATGGCAAGCCCATGACATCAAAACCACATGGCATTATACCCTTCAAAGTAATGAAGCAGTTACAGAGTAGCGATGAAATTGTTCATTCGAAAATCAACTGGCTGCCAGCCTGCAGTTTATTTCCCCTATAATCGCCGAGCTTGTCGGAGTGCTTGTGAGATGAATGGCAATACCGAAGCATGTCTGTGACTTCCCTAGACATCGTAAAGGGTGTGCAGAATATTTGGAAAAAAAGAAGAATGCCTGAAGATTTGCCTTTTCTTCTGGATTTTGGAGAAGAGAAAAAAACACAACAACAAAATAAGCCGGAGAAAAACAAGCACAGAGCGAGCCAGCCAGGAGTTGAACCTAGAATCTTCTGATCCGTAGTCAGACGCGTTATCCATTGCGCCACTGGCCCACCAATAGTAAAGACCCCTGATTGCTACAGAGTTGTTGGTTTTAGATGTGAAAGTGGCAAGCATTGCTGTCTGCTTATTCTCACCTTGTTTTCAGGAGGTAAGCCCACCAGCCCATCAGCCCACCAGCCCACCAGCCCCTCCCTGGTGGTCTAGGGGTTAGGATTCGGTGCTCTCACTGCCGCCGCCTGGGTTCGATTCCCGTTCAGGGAAAGCTCTTTTGGCTTCCAATTGTGGACTGCGAATTCAAGCTCTGCTAACAGCTGCGAGAAAGCCAGCTCCAAACCAAAAAAATGGTGAGCACTTGAAAAAAAGACCTCCTTCGAGCCGAAGTCAAACCAGCAACCTAAGGATTGCCAACACTCCAACCTACAGTCCTCCGCTCTACCAGCTGAGCTATCAAAGGGGCAAAGTGTTAGACAGAACCTCGACATATCATGGTCTTGTAGCTCTACTGCTGGCCAAAAAGTCACTTCTGGTTCAGGAAGATGTGCTGGATTTTTGAGGAGGGAATCAAAATGGAGCATGCGTTCCCATACCGGGAGTCAAACCTGGGCCGCCTGGGTGAAAACCAGGAATCCTAAGCGCTAGACCATATGGGATTTGGAAACCTTAAACTGGCCATTGGCTTCTGGCGCACTTTCCATACATGTGGTCAGTGTGGGCGCAGGATCTTGTAGTGGCCTGTTGCTTTAGGTCTGCGACTGTAACAATGTGATAATAATTTGGCAAAACAAGAATTATACAAAAGGACGGTTTTCTGAATTATATAGTGTTGTATGCATTCAAGGGATCTGTTTTTTTTACTCACCCCGGGGGTTCAGTTTTTTTGGGCAGATTCCTGTGATTGCTGAATTGATACCTTGAACTGGTAATTAAGCTCTTGTCCAGGTGAAAATACTTGTGTCATGCATCTGAAAACACACATTGCAACCGTTATCTAGATGAAAATCTGCCTATCATCGGTCTGTCAAGGTACAAAATTGACATATTGTGAGGTTAATAATGAAAGTGAGACCAATTTTTTATCCGCAAAGTTGCTGATTATTCGCTCAATCAGTTTAATGCAGATTACAATTTATTCTCAATGTCCAGGTGGCAATTAGTGATAAGGCTTCAAAATGGCAAGCCCATGACATCAAAACAACATGGCATTACACCCTTCAAAGTAATGAAGCAGTTAAAGAGTAGCGATGAAATTGTTCATTCGAAAATCAACTGGCTGCCAGCCTGCAGTTTATTTCCCCGATAATCGCCGAGCTTGTCGGAGTGCTTGTGAGACGAATGGCAATACCGAAGCATGTCCGTGTCTTCCCTAGACATCGGAAAGGGTGTGCAGAATATGTCTTTTTTGTAAAAAAAGAAGAATGCCTGAAGATTTGCCTTTTCTTCTGGATTTTGGAGAAGAGAAAAAAAAACACAACAACAAAATAAGCCGGTGAAAAACAAGCACAGAGCAAGCCAGCCAGGAGTCCAACCTAGAATCTTCTGATCCGTAGTCAGACGCGTTATCCATTGCGCCACTGGCCCACCAATAGTAAAGACCCCTGATTGCTACAGAGTTGTTGGTTTTAGATGTGACAGTGGCAAGCATTGCTGTCTGCTTATTCTCACCTTGTTTTCAGGAGGTAAGCCCACCAGCCCACCAGCCCACCACCCCCTCCCTGATGGTCTAGTGGTTAGAATTCGGCGCTCTCACCGCCGCAGCTCGGGTTCGATTCCCGGTCAGGGAAAGCTCTTTTGGCTTCCAATTGTGGACTGCGAATTCTAGCTCTGCTAACAGCTGCGAGAAAGCCAGCTCCAAACCAAAAAAATGGTGAGCACTTGAAAAAAGACCTCCTTCGAGCCGGAGTCGAACCAGCAACCTAAGGATTGCCAAAACTCCAACCTACAGTCCTCCGCTTTACCAGCTGAGCTATCAAAGGGGCAAAGTGTTAGACAGAACCTTGACATATCACGGTTTTGTAGCTCTACTGCTGGCCAAAAAGTCACTTCTGGTGCAGGAAGATGTGCTGGATTTTTGAGGAGGGAATCAAAAAGGAGCATGCGTTCCCATACCGGGAGTCAAACCTGGGCCGCCTGGGTGAAAACCAGGAATCCTAAGCGCTAGACCATATGGGATTTGGAAACCTTAAACTGGCCATTGGCTTCTGGTGCACTTTCCATACATGTGGTCAGTGTGGGCGCAGGATCTTGTAGTGGCCTGTTGCTTTAGGTCTGCGACTGTAACAATGTGATAATAGTTTGGCAAAACAAGAATTATCCAAAAGGACGGTTTTCTGAATTATATAGTGTTGTATGCATTCAAGGGATCTGTTTTTTTTAACTCACCCCGGGAGTTCAGTTTATTTGGGCAGATTCCTGTGATTGCTGAATTGATACCTCGAACTGGTAATTAAGCTCTTTTCCAGGTGAAAATACTTGTGTCATCCATTTGAAAACACACACGGCAACTGTTATCTAGAGGAAAAACTGCCTATTGTCACTCTGTCAAGGTACAAAAATGACATTGTGAGGGTAACAATGAAAGTGAGACCAATTTTTTATCGGCAAAGTTGCTGATTATTCGCTCCTTCAGTTTAACTCAGTTTACAATATATTCTAAATGTCCAGGGGGCAATTAGTGATAAGGCTTCAAAATGGCAAGCCCATGACATCAAAACCACATGGCATTATACCCTTCAAAGTAATGAAGCAGTTACAGAGTAGCGATGAAATTGTTCATTCGAAAATCAACTGGCTGCCAGCCTGCAGTTTATTTCCCCTATAATCGCCGAGCTTGTCGGAGTGCTTTTGAGACGAATGGCAATACCAAAGCATGTCTGTGACTTCCCTAGACATCGTAAAGGGTGTGCAGAATATTTGGAAAAAAAGAAGAATGCCTGAAGATTTGCCTTTTCTTCTGGATTTTGGAGAAGAGAAAAAAACACAACAACAAAATAAGCCGGAGAAAAACAAGCACAGAGCGAGCCAGGCAGGAGTTGAACCTAGAATCTTCTGATCCGTAGTCAGACGCGTTATCCATTGCGCCACTGGCCCACCAATAGTAAAGACCCCTGATTGCTACAGACTTGTTGGTTTTAGATGTGAAAGTGGCAAGCATTGCTGTCTGCTTATTCTCACCTTGTTTTCAGGAGGTAAGCCCACCAGCCCATCAGCCCACCAGCCCACCAGCCCCTCCCTGGTGGTCTAGGGGTTAGGATTCGGTGCTCTCACTGCCGCCGCCTGGGTTCGATTCCCGGTCAGGGAAAGCTCTTTTGGCTTCCAATTGTGGACTGCGAATTCAAGCTCTGCTAACAGCTGCGAGAAAGCCAGCTCCAAACCAAAAAAATGGTGAGCACTTGAAAAAAAGACCTCCTTCGAGCCGAAGTCAAACCAGCAACCTAAGGATTGCCAACACTCCAACCTACAGTCCTCCGCTCTACCAGCTGAGCTATCAAAGGGGCAAAGTGTTAGACAGAACCTCGACATATCACGGTCTTGTAGCTCTACTGCTGGCCAAAAAGTCACTTCTGGTTCAGGAAGATGTGCTGGATTTTTGAGGAGGGAATCAAAATGGAGCATGCGTTCCCATACCGGGAGTCAAACCTGGGCCGCCTGGGTGAAAACCAGGAATCCTAAGCGCTAGACCATATGGGATTTGGAAACCTTAAACTGGCCATTGGCTTCTGGCGCACTTTCCATACATGTGGTCAGTGTGGGCGCAGGATCTTGTAGTGGCCTGTTGCTTTAGGTCTGCGACTGTAACAATGTGATAATAATTTGGCAAAACAAGAATTATACAAAAGGACGGTTTTCTGAATTATATAGTGTTGTATGCATTCAAGGGATCTGTTTTTTTTTACTCACCCCGGGAGTTCAGTTTATTTGGGCAGATTCCTGTGATTGCTGAATTGATACCTTGAACTGGTAATTAAGCTCTTGTCCAGGTGAAAATACTTGTGACATGCATCTGAAAACACACATTGCAACCGTTATCTAGATGAAAATCTGCCTATCATCGGTCTGTCAAAGTACAAAATTGACATATTGTGAGGTTAATAATGAAAGTGAGACCAATTTTTAATCCGCAAAGTTGCTGATTATTCGCTCGTTCAGTTTAATGCAGATTACAATTTATTCTCAATGTCCAGGTGGCAATTAGTGGTAAGGCTTCAAAATGGCAAGCCTGTGACATCAAAACAACATGGCATTACACCCTTCAAAGTAATGAAGCAGTTACAGAGTAGCAATGAAATTGTTCATTCGAAAATCAACTGGCTGCCAGCCTGCAGTTTATTTCCCCTTAAATCGCCAAGCTTGTCGGAGTGCTTGTGAGACGAATGGCAATACAGAAGCATGTCCGTGTCTTCCCTAGACAGTGGCAAAAAAAGACCTCCTTCGAGCCAGAGTCGAACCAGCGACCTAAGGATTGCCAACACTCCCACCTACAGTCCTCCGCTCTACCAGCTGAGCTATCAAAGGGGCAAAGTGTTAGACAGAACCTCGACATATCACGGTCTTGTAGCTCTACTGCTGGCTAAAAAGTAACTTCTGGTGCAGGAAGATGTGCTGGATTTTTGAGGAGGGAATCAAAAAGGAGCATGCGTTCCCATACCGGGAGTCAAACCTGGGCCGCCTGGGTGAAAACCAGGAATCCTAAGCGCTAGACCATATGGGATTTGGAAACCTTAAACTGGCCATTGGCTTCTGGCGCACTTTCCATACATGTGGTCAGTGTGGGCGCGGGATCTTGTAGTGGCCTGTTGCTTTAGGTCTGCGACTGTAACAATGTGATAATAATTTGGCAAAACAAGAATTATCCAAAAGGACGGTTTTCTGAATTATATAGTGTTGTATGCATTCAAGGGATCTGTTTTTTTTACTCATCCCGGGAGTTCAGTTTATTTGGGCAGATTCCTGTGATTGCTGAATTGATAACTTGAACTGGTAATTAAGCTCTTGTCCAGGTGAAATACTTGTGTCATGTATCATCGGTCTGTCAAAGTACAAAATTGACATATTGTGAGGTTAATAATGAAAGTGAGACCAATTTTTAATCTGCAAAATTGCTGATTATTCGCTCATTCAGTTTAATGCAGATTACAATTTATTCTCAATGTCCAGGTGGCAATTAGTGATAAGGCTTCAAAATGGCAAGCCCGTGACATCAAAACAACATGGCATTACACCCTTCAAAGTAATGAAGCAGTTACAGAGTAGCGATGAAATTGTTCAGTTTATTTCCCCTTTAATCGCCGAGCTTGTCGGAGTGCTTGTGAGACAATACCGAAGCATGCCCATGTCTTCCCTAGACATCGGAAAGGGTGTGCAGAATATGTATTTTTTGGAAAAAAAGAAGAATGCCTGAAGATTTGCCTTTTCTTCTGGATTTTGGAGAAGAGAAAAAAAACACAACAAAATAAGCCGGAGAAAAAAAAGCACAGAGTGAGCCAGCCAGGAGTCAAACCTAAAATCTTCTGATCCGTAGTCAGACGCGTTATCCATTGCGCCACTGGCCCACCGATAGTAAAAACCCCTGATTGCTACAGAGTTGTTGGTTTTAGATGTGACAGTGGCAAGCATTGCTGTCTGCTTATTCTCACCTTGTTATCAGGAGGTAAGTGTCACGGAGTGAATTTGTAAGGGCGGAACTAAAAGGACGGAGATTGGTTCCGCCCGGACCATAATTCCTCAAACACCGGTTACTTCCGGGAACTCCGGGGAAGGAAATTAGGGTTTCATTGATCGCAGGTGGCTAGATGAACGGGGCCATCGCGGATTGGGCAGTGTGGAGAGAGGGAGGAGTATAAAGAGGGCCTCAGAAACTGCAGAGAGATGTTGTTTTTATTCCATCCGATACGGCGAGTGAGTTGGAGTGTTTGGGCAAGGGCAGCGGAAAGAAGGCGGAGGAATATTGTTGGCTGGGCGAAGACAGAGACAAGGGTTTGGCAGAAACAGAAACCGGGCTGAGTATATTGGGATGTCTATCTAACTGTGAAATGCTCTATGGACATGTGTAACGAAATCTGAGTGGTTGAGAACAGGAAGACTCACCGGAAATATCGCTGAAGGAGGCCCTTTTTGGACAGGTCGCGTGGCAGCAGGAGAAGTATCCAGGAGCTGGAAAGAAGAGGGAAAAGAGACCTCGTGTTAGTAACGGTGTGAGTACTCCAAACCATCGTACAGCAGCATAATTATCTGGAGTGAACTATCTGTGAGCCTTTTTGTGAGTTTTTGGCATAGTAAGTGAGCGGCCCCACCGTGGAGGAGGATTGTGGGTGAGCCGGGACCAGGAGTGAAAAAGACGTTGGGGTGTCGTGGCGGCGACGTTCAAATCTGAATATTCTTTGCATCAGTGTTCTCACGATTTCCAGGATGAGTCTTTGGTCAGACGGGGGGTTTGACCCTAAATTCACCAAGAGTGTGTGGAGTGCAGTGGGTGAGCCTTTGTCCTTTGCTGTGAGTGTATACACTTGAAAATTGCAGTGTTGTGCTCTATTTGTGTCGTCAAAAACCACCCATTCAGGCCCGACGAAATCCTGTGGAGGAAGTAAGTACTGAGGCGGGCGAAGAAAACAACATCTCTAATTAGATGCCGTCGATGACATCCTGACGCTTCTACCCCACGTAACGGAGGTGGGAAACAAATTCAAGTAAGAACAGTGTGGATATAGTGGGAAGTATTAATGGTGAGGAGTTTGCTGCTGGAGGAGGAAATCAGCTGTGTGTGTATTACCTGCTGTGGAGTTCTTCAAAGGTTCGCCCCTGTCTAGAAGACTCACCCTGTTGGTTGGCAGAAAGGAGAGGGAAGCGTCCGACCCACCCAGTGTAGCACACCCTGGTTGAAACAACTTACCTGTGTGTGACATCAGCGGAGGCCGTGTTCGGCCCAACGCAGCAGCAGCTTTCGACCCGCATCTCTATCAGCAGTTGGTAAACCGCAGAAAAGGAACGCCTGACGTCCATTTCCCCAAAAGGTGTGAGTAACATCCCTTTCTGCTTCCCTGTATATTCACCGTAAGCTCTTGCCTAAAGCTAAAGCCAGCATATTGTGTTGTACACTCGCCTGTATGCCCAGAGTGAAGTCCCAGTTACCTTTGATGTACTTACCTTATGCCCAAAGCTAAAGCCAGCATATTGTGTTGTACACCCGCCTGTATGCCCCAGTGAAGCCCTAGTTACCTTTGATGTACTTCCCTTATGCCCAAAGCTAAAGCCAGCATATTGTGTTGTACATTCGCCTGTATGCCCAGAGTGAAGTCCCAGCTACCTTTGATGTACTTACCTTATGCCCAAAGCTAAAGCCAGCATATCGTGTTGTACGTTCGCCTGTATGCCCAAGTGAAGCCTCAGTTGTCTTACCTACAGACTTACCTGTGCCCCGAGCGAAGAGCCAGTGGCCCCTCTGTCCACCGTCCATGTCCAGTCCTGTCATACTGACTTGTATGTTCTTGTGCAGATCTAGCAGGTCCCTTTGAAGTGTCTACCTGCACGTCGACCCGTTACTCAGGATACAGAAACCGCAAACGCCTCCCGTACACTTACCAGTACGGTCTCAGTCGGGTCCCGACAGCCATTGTGCAGCTCCACCAGCATCCGGACGACTGGGAGTCCAACCCGCTGGGCCGCCTTGGAGTTCGCCACGGGAAGCAGCAGGTATCCACCGTGCATGCAAACTCTAAATACTTACCACTTGTATCTGATACGTCCAGGAAAAGGAGAGGGCCCCGGGCAGCTGTCCTGCAAGCTAGAATAAAGGGGCACTTGTGAATAAGCTGATTGTCGTCACATAGCCAGAAGGAAAGAGGAGTGAAGGACTTACCGAGATCTCCCGTTACGGAGTCTAAGAGACTCGAGACTGATACTCCCCCCAATTGGAGAGTTGGATTTTAGCCTCCCTCCCCCCTCCCTTCCCTATACCTTTTTTAGTAATTTAATAAAGCTGTTTTAATAGTTACTGTCTCTCGTGTGTCTGGTCATTGGGGTGTTCTTGGGACCTTCTCGAGGTGGAAACTAGGGAGGGGCGTGACTCACGACATCTGTGGTCCGCTCCAACCTGTGACATATGCCCTGATAATTGCCGAGCTTATCCGAGAGCTTGTGTGATGAATGGCAATACCGAAGCATGTTACATGACTCCCCATAGACATCGGAACCTCAACCTATCAGGGTTCTGTAGCTCTACTGCTGTCCAAAAAGTCACTTCTGGTGAAGGAAGATGTGCTGGCTTTTTGAGGAGGGAAGCAAAAAAGTTCAAGCTTTCCCATACCGTGAGTCGACCCCTGGCCGCATGGGAGAAAACCAGGAATCCTAACTGCTAGACCATATGGGAACTGGCCAGCTTTAACTGGGCACAAGCTTGTGGGTGTGGTGTCGTCTGCCAGTTCTCTGAAGAATCACACTCAGTCAGGGATTTTTCTCTCAGAAGAAAATACTTTATTTCACAGAAAATAAAGCCGAGAGTCCTTGCAAGGAGATCTCCCGAATGTTATTTGGTATCACCCTTATATACACTAAATGGGGCGGTTCCACATAGTCAAACTTTTCCTTATGATTACAATTTTAATACCTCCCTAGAGAGGAGAGGCCCCCTGCTTGATTTATTCTAAACAAAGGCCCTGTATGTATGTCTGACCATATGTTTCTCCTCAGTTTTGTACATTCCAGCACGTAGCTTTCTATTACCTATAAGATTATAATGGAGTAAGAACTAGCAACTAAAATGGCTAGATTCACATTGATTATATACTTGTTTAATTAAAATCTTACTAATAAAAATCTTCCCCATATTATCCCCTTTGAGACTTAATAAGTCTCACATTTTTCTTATCCAGAGTGCTACTTCATAATCCAGTCATATTAGTTACACTACCTAGTGACTAAATAAGTCACATTGTATTATCACCAGTGACTAGATTATGAAATTCCACTCTAAGGGATTACTGGACCAAACATCTCTCTCCTTTTTTGACGAGGAAGGAGTAAAAGATCCAGTCTCCCTATTTCCTTCTGTAATAGTACACGATGTTATAAGCGTGAGTGTGCAATTGGTTCAGCATTTGCCTGTGGTTATCACAGTTATGTATAAAAGGCATAAAATACATTACATCAATAATTGAATTCCACAAGATTATAAAAGTTGATCATCAGCTCAGATACCTTATGTATCGTAGAGAGCCTCCCTGGGCCGAAGTTAAACTGGCACTTATATCCAGGGTTTGGTTCTCCTTTAGACATCTTCATCATTCTCGTTAGAGTCAATAGAACTATCGTCAAAAGTATGCTCATTTAAGTTCAGTTTGTTTAGCCATCCTTCATAATATTCCTCCAGACTCCTTTCAGTGATCCTTTGTTGATCATTCGGGACTTTTATCACTTCCATTTGCTTAACAGTAGCATTGACTATTAATGATCTTAATAAAGGTAATACACAGCAAAATAATAATCCTCCTATTAATATCGCAACTCCTAAAAAACATCCCTAGTTTAATAAACCACGCTCCCCATGCTCCAAATTTCACATCAATCCAATCCCAAATGTGTTGGTCTCTTCCGGCATTTGCTGTAACTTCATTTCTTAATTTTTTAATTTTTGTCATAACTTCACTGAAAGCTCCTCCAGGGGCAGTGTTATTTGGGATAAATGTACAACATTGATCTCCAAACATAACACAAACTCCTCACTTGTCTGCCAAGAGCCAATTAAGAGCCTGTCTGTTTTGCCATGTCATTCTACTTGTTGCATGCACTTGGTCGCCTAATAAGGTTAACGCCTCTTCAGTATAATTAATGAATCTTTGTTGATTATAATAAATATAATTAATCCACTCTGTATTTTTGTTTGGTGTGATCCACACCAGGATTAACTCAAAACCTCCTTTTATTTCATTTCTTGCCTTAAATTTATTAGGAATTCCTCTTGGCTGTCCAATTGAGTCTAAATATACATTGGGATCTGCCTCATATCCTCTTTTAGTTCTATTGTCTTCCTTGTTCGTGCTCTGTTCTGTTCCCCATTGTGCCATGCTAACTTCTTGAAGTAATCGTACTCTTACACATATACCTTTCCATCCAACTGGTAAAGAAGGCAATAATATTTCACTTCCGCAGATCCAAAAGAAATCTGCTATTACTAATGATTGGTCTTCATAAATCTCTATTGGGGGTAAGGCTATAGTTTGATTTTCACATTTTTCAGGTGCTATCTTACTTCCTTTTGTTGTTCCGAATGCTAAAAGTTCTGGAGCTCTAGCAGGAACTCCTGATTTCCAAGAATTTTTTTTATCTATATACCAAATAATAGCGCATCTTCCCTTGAATTTACCCACATCTTGGGTTCCTTTTGGTTTATGGAAACACTCATATTCTTGTTTATAATCTATGCTATACCATTTTGGAATCTCTACTTTTTGTTTTTCAATTTTTATATTTTGACCGATATCTGAATACTGACACCAGGATCCCCAGAGTGGTCTGAAGAAATATCTTTTAATTTAGGATTTCCTAAAAATCCTAGGCATTCAGCAATACAATATGGCCTGGTAAAATCTGTTAAATGACAAAAGTTTCTCCCAAATTGGGCACAGTTTCGGTAATCATATGGATTTGGTATGGCTATTACTTTGTTTAATGGAGATTTGGAGCACAGCAAGCAATTTTCTTTTCCTGTTTCTTTAGCTGTAAAGGCTGCCCATTTATACCATTCATTATTTTGGGCTGTATCCCATAATGCATCAATTTGACTAATGTCTTCATCACCTTGTACCTCATAATCAATGTCTCTACGAATTTTGATTATCATTGGTTCTGTTGAGTTGATTACATTGTCACTTTTGTTCAAAGGTTGAAAAGTCAATGGAAGGGAAGTCAGGTTGCTTTCTATCGGTAGAGTTTGAGTCTGCATTATGAGATGCATTAGGCATAGGATGGTCTTCAGACATGTTGTCAGACTTATTCTCTGTCCTCTCCAGTTTGTCTGACAGGAGGAAAGAAGCTCCTTGTGTATCTTTTGGGGAGCTCTCGTCAGTTTGCACTTCATCATGTGTCTCTGATTTTTCCTCATTGCTCTCTCCCGCATTGTCTGGTTGACTGTTTTCCTTTCTTTCTGCCTTTCCTGTGGGAACTCTAGTACAGTGGTTTAGATGATACCAGGTTGTGCTTCCTTCCACTTGGACTGCTGTTGGAGTAGCTCTCACCACTGTGTAGGGTCCTTCTCTCCTGGGCTCATTCCATTTTCTCCGGAATACCCTCAGATAAACTTGGTCCCCTGGAACAACTGGACAGGCAGTCTCCGATTCCTCTCTGGGCTCTTTTCTTTTTTCCTGTAAATAGATAGCTTTATGTATGGCAGTTAATTTCTTCATATAAGAACGAAGTTCCATTTGTAACTGTTCTAGAGGCGGTCCTTTATAGGGACCTCTACAATATGGCACAGGCATGGGTCGACCCGTAAGCATTTCATGCGGTGTTAAATGCGTGTTCCTGTTAGTTTGCATGCGATAACTCATTAGTGCGAGCGGTAATGCATCAATCCAATTAAGTTTAGTACTTTCACATATTTTGTTTATTTTGGCCTTGATAACTCCATTAACCCTCTCCACTGACCCTTGTGATTGAGGTCTATAAACGCATCCTAGTCTCAGTTTTATTCTTAATTGTTGCAATACTTGTTTCACAGTTTTTTGTATGAATGCTGACCCATTATCTGAACTTATTTCTGATGGAATTCCAAATCTAGGAATTACCTCTCTTGTTAGAAATTTTATTACCGTTCCTGCTCCTAGATCTGCGGATGGTACTGCCTCCACCCATCTGCTAAACCTGTCTATGATAACAAGCATGTATCTTTTGCCTTGTACACGCTTTATCATATCCACATAATCGCATACAAGATGTTTAAAGGGGCCTTCAGGTGTTGGAATATGACCTATTGGTGTCACTATGCCTTTTCTTACATTGTATTTAGCACATACTTCACATGTGGACAAAAATTCATCCACCATTACATATAAATAAGGAGACCAATATCCTTGCTGTTTAATTTTTCTTACCACTTCTCCCCTTGCACAATGGTCAAAACCATGTGCATCTGTAATAAGAATATTCAACAGTGAAGTAGGTGCAACAATGTGTCCTTCATGTGTACGCCAGATGTCCTGTGAGTCTTTTTTAGCTCCCCTTTGATGCCACATTGATTGTTCATAGGGGCCTGCTTGTTGTTAAATTTGAATAATGTCATCCAGTTGAGGATGAGGTTCGATAAGTACAACAGGTGCTAATACTGCTACCTGACACCCTGAAGCTTTTTTAGCTTCTACATCTGCTGCATTGTTTCCTTTAATGACATAGTCATTTCCCTTTTTGTGTGCTTGACATTTGATTATTGCTAGTCGTTTTGGTAGCATCATAGCATAAATCAATTGCCCTATTTGTTCACTATGTTGGATGGGAGTCCCATCACTCTTTTTGAAACCTCTTTGTTTCCACACTACTCCGAATAGATGACATACACCATGAGCATACGCTGAATCTGTAAAAATGTTAGCAGTTTGTCCTTTTGCTAACTGACATGCAGTTGTGAGAGCTTTTAATTCTGCTAATTGAGCAGAGCATGGCTGTACACAATGTTGTGATATTACAGATTCATATTCTTTTTTGTTTTTCTTCACTACTGAATATCCTGTATGATTTCCTTCGTGATCCCTAAAGCTAGAACCACCTACGAAGTAAGTAACTTCTGCTTCAGAAATAGGTGTTGATTCAAGATCTGGTCGTAATCTAGTAAATGCCAAGGACTAATTCACACACTCATGAGGTTCTCCTTCAAAAGCCAAAGGAATTAATTCAGCTGGATTAACTGTCTGGCATCTTTTAATGGTAACATCTGGATATGTGAGTAATGAGGAGTAGGTTAGAATTTGAGCTTGTGTCAGAACAAATTTCCTTTGTTCTATTAATTCCACAACTTTGTGATGGGTATATATAGTCACTGGGTACCCCATAGTTATTGTGGATGCTTTTTCATAAGCATAATACACTGCAGCTAAACCCTGTTGGTAACATGGTGGGTATCCCTGGGCTACATTGTCTAACTTTGTGCTGTAGTACGCTATAGGCTGTTTTTTCCTTCCACTACAGGTCTCTTGCATCAATACAGCTGATGCATAACCATCAACTCTGTTTGCCACATATAGATGAAACATTTTATCATATTCTGCCATTCCCAGGGCAGGGGCCTGTTGTAATTCTTTTTTTATTGCTTCAAATGCTAGTAAGCATCTGTGTTCCATTTTAATGGATTGCTTAAATGTTGTAATCCTGCTTGTTTCATCATTTCTCTCAAAGGCCCTGTCTTTACTGCATAGTCTTATATCCAGTCTGCACTAAAGCCAGTCATTCCTAAAAAAGTCATCATTTGTCCTACTGTCTGAGGTAACGGTGTTTTACTTATACCTTCTAACTGAGCTGGAGCTATAGCTCGTGTGCCAAATGCAATTAATCTTCCCAAGTATTCCACTTGAGGCTGGCAATATTGCAATTTGTTTTTTAGACACATTGTGTCCTCCTTGTGCTAATTTTGTCAACACCTTAATTGAATCTTTGTGACATTGTTCTAGTGTGGTAGAACAGATAATAAAATCATCCATGTATTGTAATAGTGTACCGTCTATTACGAGGTCTTCTAAATCAGCCTTAAGAATCTTGTTGAATATATGTGGTGAATGTTTATATCCCTGAGGAATTCTAGAATATGTATATTGTTTATTTGCAAATGAAAATGCAAATAGATATCTACTCTCTTCTGCAAGCGGTACACTGAAGTAGGCAGAGCAAAGATCCATTACAGTAAAGTATTTGGCATCAGGAGGGACATTTGTCAGTAAAGTGTGCGGGTTTGGTACCTCAGCTGACATATCTTCCGTTATTTCATTTATTGTTCGTAAATCATGAACAAGTCGCCATCTGTTTTTGTCTGATTTGATTACAGGCATAATTGGAGTGTTACAGTAACTAGTAGTTTCTATCAATACTCCTGCCTTCACTAAGCCTTCAATTGTGTCTTTTATTCTTGCTTCAGCATCTGCCCGTAAAGGATATTGTGCTTTTCTAGGTAGACGTGCATTTGGTTTAAGTTGAACTCTTACTGGATTTGCTGATTTTATTAATCCAATATCTGTGTCATGCTGAGACCATAGTTCAGTTGGTACCTGACACTCCATTTCCTTAAACAATTCAGTCTCAGTTGTGTTTATTAACTCAGATGCTGTAGTCATCTGTGTCTCTTTCTTTTGGCTGATGACTACTTCCTGTAGAATTCCCAACAAACTGGTTGCACACAAAATTTTGATGTAATTTTTGTCAGCTGAATGAAAAATTAATGGGTTTTCTGCTGATTCCCATTTACTTTGTTCTGCCCTTTTCATTATTGATCCTAAATCTTTTGCTTCCCAACTTTTTCCTACATATACTGCAATATGCGGGACAGAGTTATTTACATTGAACCATTTTTTGACAAATTTACCTTCTGGTATGTTTAAAGCTGCTCCCTGTTTACCTATGATGATATACTGGGAGACTATCTCAATCCGCTGTCCTTTTGTTTCTTTTTGCCATTTCTGTTCTATATTTTCATACCTTTCTTGATCATCATTGTGCAATGAAATTCAGACTTTGATAGCTGTGCTTCAGGTATCTGTGCTTCAATAAACTTTCCCCATTTATTGACTGTCTGTCTCACATCTTGTTCTATCTGTCCTTTCCAATAAACATTTGCTTTTGGCTCTGCAACCATCATTTGTGTTTCTGTTCCTATTGCATCAATATATATATTTCTTCTGGAGAACACCAAATTTGTAGTTCTAATTTACATAATGCATCTCTTCCTAACAAATTAATAGGAGTTTGATTTGATAACAGAATGGGCATTGTTATACTTTGATCTTTTGTTTGTAGACACACTGGAGCTGTTATGGGTATCAATTGCATTTTTCCCGAGAATCCTATTGTCTTTGCAAATTTTCCGATGTGGGGAGATGTGAAGCATATTTCAAATTAATGCAAGTTAGATTTGCGCCCGTATCAATCATCATCGGAGTATCTTTTCCCTCTATTTTAATCTGCATAATAGGCTCTTGATCAGCTTTCGTTGATAAAATTGGAAGTTGACTCTCCCCTTTAGGATTCTCTGGGCACCCCTAATAGCCTGGATTGGGACCTCCCCAAGGGCTTACCGGACCCCGCACTGGACCCTGATTAGGCTGTTGCCAGCTCACCTCCCTTCCACCTTGAGGTTGCTGTGACCATTGACGAGTTGGACAGTCAGCTTTATTGTGCCCGGGCTGTCCACAGCCCCAGCACAGACTTGGAGGCCTGCTTCTGCCTCTGCCTCTTTGACCTTGCTGTATGGGGTTTTTTCTCCATCCCATCTGTACTGGCTGTTGAGTATAAACATTTATTATGGGCACAGAGTTCAAGTGTTCATTTGGAGGGACTGCTGTGAGTGGGCTTGACTGAGGAGTTGGTTGTTGAGCAATTACTGGAGGCATTATAGTCATTTGTTCGGCTGCTGCATTGGTTACTGAAGCTTGAATATTTTTTTTTATTTTTCTTTGTGAATTCTTCAAGCTGTAATTGAGTTAGTTTACGTTGTAACTCTTTCTCTTGACTTTTGAGTTTTTGTTCATTTTTTCTGTGTTGTTCCACTGCATGAGACACATGGTCGCAAAACTCTGTGTGTTTAAAGTTAAACCGACCACATCCTCCAGCTTGCTTTTTACTGCTGGCGGCATAGCATCAATCACAGCTTGCCTAAACAATGTTGCCATTAATGGGTCTCCCTCGGGATCCCCCTCAGTTTCTTGTTTCCACCTTTTCAACTGTTTCTGTACATATGTGGTTGGATTCTCTGCATCCCCGATTTCTTCTCCCTTCAGTGATTTAGCATTCAGTCTGATCGGATACTCCGCACGCAATGCCTGCCATACTGCTGGGCGGAATGCATCAAAAACAATCCCATCCATATTATGAGAGTTCACTGCTCTGTTTAGAGTCGTTGTAAGGAGAATTTCATCCATCTTTGTCCCTCCAATAATTCTAGCCAGTAGAGCTTTGACATCACCTACTGACAATAGCTTTCCTGTTGTTTCGTCCTCAAACATTCAAATAAATTTGCCCGCGCCCTCATGAATGTCAGGAAGGCGAGTGACAAGCCCCTCAAGGTCCTGTGAAGCCCAGGGGACATACTGTCCCTGCTCACCCTTGATTAAAATTGGGAGCTGTGTGGCCAGTGGTCTAAGTGTCCCTTTTTCTCTGCCCTGTTCCCATTTACCGTTATCAAATAACTCCTCTGCCTGATTCTCATCCTCACTACCATAGAATAACTTACTCTTTCCTCTCTCCAACTTATTTACCTCTTGTATCTTTTTCCCTGATTCTCTAATTTTCTCTTCCATTTCTTCTTCCATAGCTTGTACGTGTGCTACAATATCGCTATCTTTCGTCCTCTTTTTTCTAATCCTTCCTCAAACCAGGTTTTATCTACCTGATTAGCTTTCATTTTTTCTAATCCTGTACGTGCTTGCCTGTAACAATCAAGATGCAAACTTTTTGTTTCTCTTTTCATATTGATGCTTTTAGTTTTATAGTTTTTTATCAGAGTTTCCATTTCCTCACACAATGCCACATCAAATGTCCCTTCCTTTGGCCATTTTGTCATCATATTTTTTGTTCTCTTCTGCCATTTTTGTGAGATTTTGTTTATTTGCTCTTTACACAGTGGATATTTTAATCCAATTATTTCCACTGGTGTGGCTCCAATATCTTTATTTATATTATTACCCTCAAAAATCAACTTTTTAGTTTTATATAGTAACTTGGTTACAATCTCTTCTTTTCCCTTTCACTTAATTTAACTATTTTTCCTTAACCAATGTCAGCCTACTTTTTATTCTTTATTGTGTGTCATACCTCTTTGAATTTTTATTTTGTCTCATGCATTTACACTTTTTTATATTATTTGACTGTCTATTTTATTTGCTCTATTTTATTATCACTTTTTAGATAACAATTTCTAACCATAATTCTTTATTTTTTACTTCCCTTTCCTTTTTTGTCCACCCCTGTAATACTACTTTAATGTAGACACTTCATCCCTTGCTCCCACTCCCACTGTACTGGGCTCAAAGAATTTTCTCCCCTTTCACACAAGCATCCAAATGCAAAAACCTATTATATATCTTGATTCAAACTTTATTGATACTATTTTCCTAAACTCATTCACTCTTTCTACACTCTTTATTGAGCCAGAGTGCTTATTCTTGGATACTTTCTCTCTTTATCTAAGGGATAATCAGTCATTAATTGTCCTTTTATTATCAAGGCTCATCATACATTCATCCCTCTCAAGTGGATCTGGGTTGAGTCCAATTCTGCCAGGTTACACCGAAGTGACGGTCCAGGAACGGTGCTCAACCCTTACCCACCCAATACGGAATTTATTTGTTCATACATTCATCATCGTTCACACATTCATTCGTCCGGACACAGTTACATCCACACAACAAAACACCGCTCTTCCTAGAGCATCCTTAAGGGCCCACCCGTTCAGACCTTTGAGACTTTTCACTTTATACTTTCTCAAAGCGGTATCCGTGGGGCTTTTCCTCACGAATCCTTAACTAATCTGCTTCTCCGTTTATCACTGTCCTTCCTAGGCCCAGCTCTCCAATAAACACAGACCATTGCATACAATGTCTTTCTGCTTACACCATCTTTGTTTTAAATCAAGGTGACCTTCCAAGGCTTTCCTATTAATAAACCAAATATGTGCATGCAGTTATTTCTTCTGGAGTAAAACCTCTTTTTCAATTTAGATATCCTAATATTTTTCTAAATTTGGAAGAGCAGATTTTAAGTGTCCTTACCACTCAGAACTGACCTCAACCAACACAAACTAATTTTATAAGCAAAAATGCTTACCTTATTTTATGGTGGCCACCCAGTTGTGTTGATCATCGGTCAGCTCAAAAGCGGCTGTCCAATCTGCTGCTCTTTTCCAGTCCCATCTGGGGTGCCAAATATGTTGTGTCGTCTGCCAGTTCTCTGAAGAATCACACTCAGTCAGGGATTTTTCTCTCAGAAGAAAAGACTTTATTTCACAGAAAATAAAGCCGAGAGTCCTTGCAAGGAGATCTCCCGAATGTTATTTGGTATCACCCTTATATACACTAAATGGGGCGGTTCGACATAGTCAAACTTTTCCTTATGATTACAATTTTAATACCTCCCTAGAGAGGAGAGGCCCCCTGCTTGATTTATTCTAAACAAAGGCCCTGTATGTATGTCTGACCATATGTTTCTCCTCAGTTTTGTACATTCCAGCACGTAGCTTTCTATTACCTATAAGATTATAATGGAGTAATAACTAGCAACTAAAATGGCTAGATTCACATTGATTATATACTTGTTTAATTAAAATCTTACTAATAAAAATCTTCCACATGGGCCACTTTCCATAATCTGGCCAGTGTGGTTTACAGAAATAAATAGTGTTGCATGCATTCAAGGGACATGAAAAACTGCCTATTGTCGGTCTGTCAAGGTACAAAATTGACATATTGTGAGGTTAATAATGAAAGTGAGACCAATTTTTAATCCGCAAAGTTGCTGATGTAGTTTCGTCTACCGGTTCTCAGAAGAATCACACTCAGTCAGTGGGTTTCTCTCAGAAGAAAAGACTTTATTTTATGGAAAACAACGCCGAGAGTCATTGCAAGGAAATCTCTCGAATGTTATTTGGTATCTCCTTATGTACATTATATGGGGTGGTTCCACAATAGTCAAACTTTTCCTTATGATTACAATTTTAAAACCTCCCTAGAGAGGAGAGGCCCCCTGCTTGATTTATTCTAAAGAAAGGCCCTGTATGTGTGTCTGACCATATGTTTGTCATCAGTTTTGTACATTCCAGCACGTAGGCAACTTTCTATTTTATTGCCTAAAATTTGTGACATTTTGGTGAACATGCACCACTTGTGGTAAAATTAACCAAAATCCAACATTTTCTCTATGCATATTTCTACAGTATTATGGGACAAAACTTACAAAAATGGATTCCTCGGAGCTTGCAGAGTACAGCTGATGAGACTTCAACCACGAAATCGCTAAAATTTATCTGTCCACGGAACCATTAGAAAGGGCGTGCTGAATAAATGGCTAATGGGAGGTATTTTTTTTTTAAAATGTCCATTTACAATTTTTTCAGTGGGACCTCCTAAGTGCTCCCGTGGACATACATTTTTATGCATATTTTACATTATTATGTGACAAATCTTACATAAATGGACTCTACTGAGCGTGCTGTGTACAGTAGAGGTGTTTACATTAACAATATTGCACTCATTTGAAATAAATCAAGTTAAATAGACTTGCTATTTGATAATCTGCAAGTGGACACATATGCTTTTAAAATAAATTGAGGGTAGGCATGCACCATATGTGGTGAAATTAACCAAAATCCTACATTATTATAGGATAGATCTAACATTAATGGACTCTGCTGAGATGTCTGAGTACACTGCAGGCGTTTTGATCAACAATATTGCATATTTTTTATTAAATCAAATTTAATAGAATTGCTATTTGTTAAACCTCAGGTGGACACATATCCCACTTGCCATTTATTCATATTGGAAGGACACCAATTTTGGGGCACCGTATCTCCGCCTCCCGGGAGTTCAGGGACTTGGGGCCGGTGGTGTCGGATAGAGTTCCTCAATGTCTATTATTGACAAGAGGTTGGTGTTTTTCCCCTCTTTTTGAGTGAGTTATGGCCGGTCTTTTTGCATTTGCAGGGCCGTATCTCTGGCCCCCGGTGGTCTATCGACTTGGGGGAGGTGGCTTCAGAGAGGGCCCTTCGAGTGCTATCAAGTCACCCAGTTTCAATTTGCTAGGTCTCTTCCTTCCATTTGACTATCAAAAATGTGGGGGGCCATAACTCCGCCCCCTGGAGTTTTATGGATGGGGGGCCAGCGGTGTTCGGTGGGCCTTCTGTCGGTCTTACTCTGACCCGAGTTTGGTGCAGTTTGGCCCCGTTTTGGCGTAGGTACAGCACCACTTGTGGTGAAATTAACTAAAATCCAACATTTTTCTATGCATATTTCTACAGTATTATGGGATGAAACGTACATAAATGGATTCCTCTGAGTGCCCTGAGTACAGTACAAGTGTTTTCTCTAGGGCCCATCCTAAAAATTTTCTTCCGACTTCCACCCACCTCGAGCTGCCTTCTCTAGCCGGGGAGGGTGCACCCTGGCCAGCATGGATGAGTAGGTTCGAACCTATCAGAAGCTATCAGGGTTCTGTAGCTCTACTGCTGTCCAAAAGTCACTTCTGGTGCAGGAAGATGTGCTGGCTTTTTGAGGAGAGAAGCAAAAAAGATCAAGCTTTCCCATACCAGGAGTCGAACCCAGGCTGCCTGAGTGAAAACCAGGAATCCTAACCACTAGACCATATAAGATTTGGACACCTTAAAGTGGCCATTGGCGCACTTTCCATACATGTGGTCAGATTGGGCGCAGGATTTTGTAGTGGCCTGTTGCTTTAGGTCTGCAACTGTAACAATGTGATAATAATTTGGCAAAACAAGAATTATCCAAAAGGACGGTTTTCTGAATTATATAGTTTTGTATGCATTCAAGGGATCTGTTTTTTTTACTCACCCCGGTGGTTCAGTTTTTTTGGGCAGATTCCTGTGATTGCTGAATTGATACCTTGAACTGGTAATTAAGCTCTTGTCCAGGTGAAAATACTTGTGTCATGCATCTGAAAACGCACATTGCAACCGTTATCTAGATGAAAATCTGCCTATCATCGGTCTGTCAAGGTACAAAATTGACATATTGTGAGGTTAATAATGAAAGTGAGACCAATTTTTTATCCGCAAAGTTGCTGATTATTCGCTCGTTCAGTTTAATGCAGATTACAATTTATTCTCAATGTCCAGGTGGCAATTAGTGATAAGGCTTCAAAATGGCAAGCCCGTGACATCAAAACAACATGGCATTACACCCTTCAAAGTAATGAAGCAGTTACAGAGTAGCGATGAAATTGTTCATTCGAAAATTAACTGGCTGCTAGCCTGCAGTTGAGGAAGATTTTTATTAGTAAGATTTTAATTAAACAAGTATATAATCAATGTGAATCTAGCCATTTTTGTTGCTAGTTATTACTCCATTATAATCTTATAGGTAATAGAAAGCTACGTGCTGGAATGTACAAAACTGAGGAGAAACATATGGTCAGACTATGTGGAACCGCCCCATTTAATGTATATAAGGAGATACCAAATAACATTCGGGAGATTCGGGAAGCAAAAACGATCAAGCTTTCCCATCACGGGAGTCGACCCCTGGCTGCATGGGAGAAATCCAGGAATCCTAACTGCTAGACCATATGGGAACTGGCCAGCTTTAACTGGGCACAAGCTTGTAGGCCACTTTCATTAAATCTGGCCAGTGTGGTTTACAGAAATAAATGGTGATGAATTCAAGGGTCATGTTTGTTGACTCACCCCGGGGGTTCAGTTTTTTGGCCAGAGTCCTGTGATTGCTGAATTGATACCTTGAACTGGTAAGTAAGCTCTTGTCCAGGTGAAAATACTTGTGTCATGCATCTGAAAACACACATTGCAACCGTTATCTGGATGAAAAACTGTCTATCGTCGGTCTGTCAAGGTCCAAAATTGACATACGAATGGCAAAAAAAAAAAAAAACGGGTGAAAACCAGGAATCCTAACCGCTAGACCATATGAGATTTGGACACTTTAAACTGGCCATTGGCGCACTTTCCATACATGTGGTCAGTGTGGGCGCAGGATCTTGTAGTGGCCTGTTGCTTTAGGTCTGCGACTGTAACAATGTGATAATCATTTGGCAAAACAAGAATTATCCAAAAGGACGGTTTTCTGAATTATATAGTGTTGTATGCATTCAAGGGATCTGTTTTTTTTACTCACCCCGGGGGTTTAGTTTTTTTGGGCAGATTCCTGTGATTGCTGAATTGATACCTTGAACTGGTAATTAAGCTCTTGTCCAGGTGAAAATACTTGTGTCATGCATCTGAAAACACACATTGCAACCGTTATCTAGATGAAAATCTGCCTATCATCGGTCTGTCAAGGTACAAAATTGACATATTGTGAGGTTAATAATGAAAGTGAGACCAATTTTTTATCCGCAAAGTTGCTGATTATTCGCTCGTTCAGTTTAATGCAGATTACAATTTATTCTCAATGTCCAGGTGGCAATTAGTGATAAGGCTTCAAAATGGCAAGCCCGTGACATCAAAACAACATGGCATTACACCCTTCAAAGTAATGAAGCAGTTACAGAGTAGCGATGAAATTGTTCATTCGAAAATCAACTGGCTGCCAGACTGCAGTTGTGGAAGATTTTTATTAGTAAGATTTTAATTAAACAAGTATATAATCAATGTGAATCTAGCCATTTTTGTTGCTAGTTATTACTCCATTATGATCTTATAGGTAATAGAAAGCTACGTGCTGGAATGTAAAAAACTGAGGAGAAAAATATGGTCAGACATACATACAGGGCCTTTGTTTAGAATAAATCAAGCAGGGAGCCTCTCCTCTCTAGGGAGGTATTAAAATTGTAATCATAAGGAAAAGTTTGACTATGTGGAACCGCCCCATTTAATGTATATAAGGAGATACCAAACAACATTCGGGAGATTCGGGAAGCAAAAAAGATCAAGCTTTCCCATCACGGGAGTGGACCCCTGGCTGCATGGGAGAAATCCAGGAATCCTAACTGCTAGACATATGGGAATTGGCCAGCTTTAACTGGGCATTTAATCAGCAGCCTGCAGTTTATTTCCCCGATAATCGCCGAGCTTGTCGGAGTGCTTGTGAGACGAATGGCAATACCGAAGCATGTCCGTGTCTTCCCTAGACATTGGAAAGGGTGTGCAGAATATATCTTTTTTGAAAAAAAAGAAGAATGTCTGAAGATTTGCCTTTTCTTCTGGATTTTGGAGAAGAGAAAAAAAAACACAACAACAAAATAAGCCGGAGAAAAACAAGCACAGAGCAAGCCAGCCAGGAGTCAAACCTAGAATCTTCTGATGCGTAGTCAGACGCGTTATCCATTGCGCCACTGGCCCACCAATAGTAAAGACCCCTGATTGCTACAGAGTTGTTGGTTTTAGATGTGACAGTGGCAAGCATTGGTGTCTGCTTATTCTCACCTTGTTTTCAGGAGGTAAGCCCTCCAGCCCACCAGCCCACCAGCCCACCAGCCCACCAGCCCATCAGCCCCTCCCTGGTGGTCTAGTGGTTAGGATTCGGCGCTCTCACCGCCGCGGCCTGGGTTCGATTCCCGGTCAGGGAAAGCTCTTTTGGCTTCCAATTGTGGACTGCGAATTCTAGCTCTGCTAACAGCTGCGAGAAAGCCAGCTCCAAACCAAAAAAATGGTGAGCACTTGAAAAAAAGACCTCCTTCGAGCCGGAGTCGAACCAGCGAACTAAGGATTGCCAACACTCCAACCTACAGTCCTCCGCTCTACCAGCTGAGCTATCAAAGGGGCAAAGTGTTAGACAGAACCTCGACATATCACGGTCTTGTAGCTCTACTGCTGGCCAAAAAGTCACTTCTGGTGCAGGAAGATGTGCTGGATTTTTGAGGAGGGAATCAAAAAGGAGCATGCGTTCCCATACCGGGAGTCAAACCTGGGCCGCCTGGGTGAAAACCAGGAATCCTAAGCGCTAGACCATATGGGATTTGGAAACCTTAAACTGGCCATTGGCTTCTGGCGCACTTTCCATACATGTGGTCAGTGTGGGCGCAGGATCTTGTAGTGGCCTGTTGCTTTAGGTCTGCGACTGTAACAATGTGATAATCATTTGGCAAAACAAGAATTATCCAAAAGGACGGTTTTCTGAATTATATAGTGTTGTATGCATTCAAGGGATCTGTTTTTTTACTCACCCCGGGGGTTCAGTTTTTTTGGGCAGATTCCTGTGATTGCTGAATTGATACCTTGAACTGGTAAGTAAGCTCTTGTCCAGGTGAAAATACTTGTGTCATGCATCTGAAAACACACATTGCAACCGTTATCTGGATGAAAAACTGTCTATCGTCGGTCTGTCAAGGTCCAAAATTGACATACGAATGGCAAAAAAAAAAAAAAACGGGTGAAAACCAGGAATCCTAACCGCTAGACCATATGAGATTTGGACACTTTAAACTGGCCATTGGCGCACTTTCCATACATGTGGTCAGTGTGGGCGCAGGATCTTGTAGTGGCCTGTTGCTTTAGGTCTGCGACTGTAACAATGTGATAATAATTTGGCAAAACAAGAATTATCCAAAAGGACGGTTTTCTGAATTATATAGTGTTGTATGCATTCAAGGGATCTGTTTTTTTTACTCACCCCGGGGGTTTAGTTTTTTTGGGCAGATTCCTGTGATTGCTGAATTGATACCTTGAACTGGTAATTAAGCTCTTGTCCAGGTGAAAATACTTGTGTCATGCATCTGAAAACACACATTGCAACCGTTATCTAGATGAAAATCTGCCTATCATCGGTCTGTCAAGGTACAAAATTGACATATTGTGAGGTTAATAATGAAAGTGAGACCAATTTTTTATCCGCAAAGTTGCTGATTATTCGCTCGTTCAGTTTAATGCAGATTACAATTTATTCTCAATGTCCAGGTGGCAATTAGTGATAAGGCTTCAAAATGGCAAGCCCGTGACATCAAAACAACATGGCATTACACCCTTCAAAGTAATGAAGCAGTTACAGAGTAGCGATGAAATTGTTCATTCGAAAATCAACTGGCTGCCAGACTGCAGTTGTGGAAGATTTTTATTAGTAAGATTTTAATTAAACAAGTATATAATCAATGTGAATCTAGCCATTTTTGTTGCTAGTTATTACTCCATTATAATCTTATAGGTAATAGAAAGCTACGTGCTGGAATGTAAAAAACTGAGGAGAAAAATATGGTCAGACATACATACAGGGCCTTTGTTTAGAATAAATCAAGCAGGGAGCCTCTCCTCTCTAGGGAGGTATTAAAATTGTAATCATAAGGAAAAGTTTGACTATGTGGAACCGCCCCATTTAATGTATATAAGGAGATACCAAACAACATTCGGGAGATTCGGGAAGCAAAAAAGATCAAGCTTTCCCATCACGGGAGTGGACCCCTGGCTGCATGGGAGAAATCCAGGAATCCTAACTGCTAGACATATGGGAATTGGCCAGCTTTAACTGGGCATTTAATCAGCAGCCTGCAGTTTATTTCCCCCGATAATCGCCGAGCTTGTCGGAGTGCTTGTGAGACGAATGGCAATACCGAAGCATGTCCGTGTCTTCCCTAGACATTGGAAAGGGTGTGCAGAATATATCTTTTTTGAAAAAAAAGAAGAATGTCTGAAGATTTGCCTTTTCTTCTGGATTTTGGAGAAGAGAAAAAAAAACACAACAACAAAATAAGCCGGAGAAAAACAAGCACAGAGCAAGCCAGCCAGGAGTCAAACCTAGAATCTTCTGATGCGTAGTCAGACGCGTTATCCATTGCGCCACTGGCCCACCAATAGTAAAGACCCCTGATTGCTACAGAGTTGTTGGTTTTAGATGTGACAGTGGCAAGCATTGGTGTCTGCTTATTCTCACCTTGTTTTCAGGAGGTAAGCCCTCCAGCCCACCAGCCCACCAGCCCACCAGCCCACCAGCCCACCAGCCCATCAGCCCCTCCCTGGTGGTCTAGTGGTTAGGATTCGGCGCTCTCACCGCCGCGGCCTGGGTTCGATTCCCGGTCAGGGAAAGCTCTTTTGGCTTCCAATTGTGGACTGCGAATTCTAGCTCTGCTAACAGCTGCGAGAAAGCCAGCTCCAAACCAAAAAAATGGTGAGCACTTGAAAAAAAGACCTCCTTCGAGCCGGAGTCGAACCAGCGAACTAAGGATTGCCAACACTCCAACCTACAGTCCTCCGCTCTACCAGCTGAGCTATCAAAGGGGCAAAGTGTTAGACAGAACCTCGACATATCACGGTCTTGTAGCTCTACTGCTGGCCAAAAAGTCACTTCTGGTGCAGGAAGATGTGCTGGATTTTTGAGGAGAGAATCAAAAAGGAGCATGCATTCCCATACCGGGAGTCAAACCTGGGCCGCCTGGGTGAAAACCAGGAATCCTAAGCGCTAGACCATATGGGATTTGGAAACCTTAAACTGGCCATTGGCTTCTGGCGCACTTTCCATACATGTGGTCAGTGTGGGCGCAGGATCTTGTAGTGGCCTGTTGCTTTAGGTCTGCGACTGTAACAATGTGATAATCATTTGGCAAAACAAGAATTATCCAAAAGGACGGTTTTCTGAATTATATAGTGTTGTATGCATTCAAGGGATCTGTTTTTTACTCACCCCGGGGGTTCAGTTTTTTTGGGCAGATTCCTGTGATTGCTGAATTGATACCTTGAACTGGTAATTAAGCTCTTGTCCAGGTGAAAATACTTGTGTCATGCATCTGAAAACACACATTGCAACCGTTATCTAGATGAAAATCTGCCTATCATCGGTCTGTCAAAGTACAAAATTGACATATTGTGAGGTTAATAATGAAAGTGAGACCAATTTTTTATCCGCAAAGTTGCTGATTATTCGCTCGTTCAGTTTAATGCAGATTACAATTTATTCTCAATGTCCAGGTGGCAAAAGTGATAAGGCTTCAAAATGGCAAGCCCGTGACATCAAAACAACATGGCATTACACCCTTCAAAGTAATGAAGCAGTTACAGAGTAGCGATGAAATTGTTCATTCGAAAATCAACTGGCTGCCAGCCTGCAGTTTATTTCCCCTTTAATCGCCAAACTTGTCGGAGTGCTTGTGAGACGAATGACAATACCGAAGCATGTCCATGTCTTCCCTAGACATCGGAAAGGGTGTGCAGAATATGTCTTTTTTGGAAAAAAAGAAGAATGCCTGAAGATTTGCCTTTTCTTCTGGATTTTGGAGAAGAAGAAAAAAACACAACAACAAAATAAGCTGGAGAAAAACAAGCACAGAGCGAGCAAGCCAGGAGTCGAACCTAGAATCTTCTGATCCGTAGTCAGACGCATTATTCATTGCGCCACTGGCCCACCGCTAGTAAAGACCCCTGATTGCTACAGAGTTGTTGGTTTTAGATGTGACAGTGGCAAGCATTGCTGTCTGCTTATTCTCACCTTGTTATCAGGAGGTAAGCCCACCAGCCCACCAGTCCACCAGCCCCTCCCTGGTGGTCTAGTGTTTAGGATTCGGCCCTCTCACCGCCGCGCCCCGGGTTCGATTCCCGGTCAGTGAAAGCTCTTTTGGCTTCCAATTGTGGACTGCGAATTAAAGCTCTGCTAACAGCTGCGAGAAAGCCAGCTCCAAACCAAAAAAAATGGTGAGCACTTGAAAAAAAGACCTCCTTCGAGCTGGCGACCTAAGGATTGCCAACACTCCAACCTACAGTACTCCACTCTACCAGCTGAGCTATCGAAGGGGCAAAGTGTTAGACAGAACCTCGACATCTGGTGCAGGAAGATGTGCTGGATTTTTGAGGAGGGAAGCAAAAAGGAGCATGCGTTCCCATACCGGGAGTCGAACTCGGGCCACCTGGGTGAAAACCAGGAATCCTAACCGCTAGACCATACGGGATTTGGACACCTTAAACTGGCCATTGGCGCACTTTCCATACATGTGGTCAGTGTGGGCGCAGGATCTTGTAGTGGCCTGTTGCTTTAGGTCTGCGACTGTAACAATGTGATAATAATTTGGCAAAACAAGAATTATCCAAAAGGACGGTTTTCTGAATTATATAGTGTTGTATGCATTCAAGGGATCTGTTTTTTTTACTCACCCCGGGGGTTCAGTTTTTTTGGGCAGATTCCTGTGATTGCTGAATTGATACCTTGAACTGGTAATTAAGCTCTTGTCCAGGTGAAAATACTTGTGTCATGCATCTGAAAACACACATTGCAACCGTTATCTAGATGAAAATCTGCCTATCATCGGTCTGTCAAGGTACAAAATTGACATATTGTGAGGTTAATAATGAAAGTGAGACCAATCTTTTATCCACAAAGTTGCTGATTATTCGCTCGTTCAGTTTAATGCAGATTACAATTTATTCTCAATGTCCAGGTGGCAATTAGTGATAAGGCTTCAAAATGGCAAGCCCGTGACATCAAAACAACATGGCATTACACCCTTCAAAGTAATGAAGCAGTTACAGAGTAGCGATGAAATTGTTCATTCGAAAATCAACTGGCTGCCAGCCTGCAGTTTATTTCCCCTTTAATTGCCGAGCTTGTCGGAGTGCTTGTGTGATGAATGGCAATACCGAAGCATGTCCGTGTCTTCCCTAGACATCGGAAAGGGTGTGCAGAATATGTCTTTTTTGGAAAAAAAGAAGAATGTCTGAAGATTTGCCTTTTTTTCTGGATTTTGGAGAAGAGAAAAAAAACACAACAACAAAATAAGCCGGAGAAAAACAAGCACTGAGCGAGCCAGCCAGGAGTCGAACCTAGAATCTTCTGATCCGTAGTCAGACGTGTTATCCATTGCGCCACTGGCCCACCAATAGTAAAGACCCCTGATTGCTACAGAGTTGTTGGTTTTAGATGTGACCGTGGCAAGCATTGCTGTCTGCTTATTCTCACCTTGTTTTCAGGAGGTAAGCCTACCAGCCCACCAGCCCCTCCCTGGTGGTCTAGTGGTTAGGATTCGTTGCTCTCACCGCCGCGGCCTTGGTTCGATTCCCGGTCAGGGAAAGCTCTTTTGGCTTCCAATTGTGGACTGCGAATTCAAGCTCTGCTAACAGCTGCGAGGAAGCCAGCTCCAAACCAAAAAAAGGGTGAGCACTTGAAAAAAAGACCTCCTTTGAGCCGGAGTCGAACCAGCGACCTAAGGATTGCCAACACTCCAACGTACAGTCCTCCGCTCTACCAACTGAGCTATCGAAGGGGCAAAGTGTTAGACAGAACCTCGACATATCACGGTCTTGTAGCTCTACTGCTGGCCAAAAAGTCACTTCTGGTGCAGGAAGATGTGCTGGATTTTTGAGGAGGGAATCAAAAAGGAGGATCTTGTAGTGGCCAGTTGCTTTAGGTCTGCGACTGTAACAATGTGATAATAATTTGGCAAAACAAGAATTATCCAAAAGGACAGTTTTCTGAATTATATAGTGTTGTATGCATTAAAGGGATCTGTTTTTTTTTTACTCACCCCGGGAGTTCAGTTTATTTGGGCAGATTCCTGTGATTGCTGAATTGATACCTAGAACTCGTAATTAAGCTCTTTTCCAGGTGAAAATACTTGTGTCATCCATTTGAAAACACACACGGCAACCGTTATCTAGAGGAAAAACTGCCTATTGTCACTCTGTCAAGGTACAAAAATGATATTGTGAGGGTAAAAATGAAAGTGAGACCAATTTTTAATCGGCAAAGTTCCTGATTTTTCGCTCCTTCAGTTTAACTCAGTTTACAACTTATTCTAAATTTCCAAGTGGCAATTAGTGATAAGGCTTCAAAATGGCAAGCCCATGACATCAAAACCACATGGCATTATACCCTTCAAAGTAATGAAGCAGTTACAGAGTAGCGATGAAATTGTTCATTCGAAAATCAACTGGCTGCCAGCCTGCAGTTTATTTCCCCTATAATCGCCGAGCTTGTCGGAGTGCTTGTGAGACGAATGGCAATACCGAAGCATGTCCGTGTCTTCCCTAGACATGGGAAAGGGTGTGCAGAATATGTCTTTTTTGGAAAAAAAGAAGAATGCCTGAAGATTTGCCTTTTCTTCTGGATTTTGGAGAAGAGAAAAAAAACACAACAACAAAATAAGCCAGAGAAAAACAAGCACAGAGCGAGCCAGCCAGGAGTCAAACCTAGAATCTTCTGATCCGTAGTCAGACGCGTTATCCATTGCGCCAAGGCCGGCGCCCATTAGTGGAGGTAAAGATCCTAAAAGACGCACAGGGACGCGAGTTTGCGGCCCACTCCGAACAGTGATGGAATTCCTGGAATGTGTCTGCTTTGACGCTGCTGATGCACACGTACGTAATCATCATTCTCCCCCATAATTTAATCGAACGTAAATTCGTCCCCCCCACTTTAATTTGGGAACTGTCCAAAGTAAACACTCTCACGTTATGTATGTTTCATTCATACCGGACGCCGGAGGGCGCTCTCTCGCATAAAGTCCAAAACAGACTCGTAAAAGTACCAGCTCGTGACCACTATGTGACGCACGCTACAGGAAATACCTTATATGGACAAAAGCATCAAGCTGTCACTGGATAAAAAAAGTCGAAATGATTTGACAGACAAAACGAAAATATTCATTGCAACAAATACATGATTTGTGTTTTTGTGCATTTTCACAACAAAATACATGAATAACGCAGCGCTAACTAACTCATTTTTTACAGTATATTATTTTTTACAGTATAACATTATATTATTATATTTTCTGAAAGTCCATGTTTTTGTGTGTGTGTGTTTTATTATGTAATACTGGAATACTTAAAAAATTGCAACTTCAAATACAGTGAGAAATAGGCACAAAAACATTGCTAGTGCCAAAATTAAGATTAACAACCCTTTTTATTTGCAAATATAAAGTCAATAAAAAAATTATAACAGCAGTGCAAATATATATGCATGTACAAATATTGTGAGAATACAAAAAGGCACAATAACAATAGTGTGAGGGCAAATATTAACAATCCTTTTAATCTCCATATATATTTTAAAGCCAATAAAACATTTAGAACAGTAGTGCAATTTTGACACATCAATTAAAAATAATAAACAGTAAACCAAAAATGTTTACCACAGTAGTAAAATGTTTACATATCAGTTTAAAAAATATAATAAATATCAAACCAAAACAAACACAATAACAATAGTGTGAGGGCAAATATTAACAACCCCGTTTAATCTCCATATACATTTTAAAGCCAATAAAACATTTAGAACAGTAGTGCAATTTTGACACATCAATTAAAAATAATAAACAGTAAACCAAAAATGTTTACCACAGTAGTAAACTTTTTACATATCAGTGTAAAAATATAATAAATATCAAACCAAAACAAACATTTGCAGTGCAATTTTGACATCAGACTAAGAAAATAATAAATAGTAAACCAAGACAAACATTTACCACAGTAGTGCAATTTTGACATATTAGCCAAAAAAAAGTAAATCAAAACAAAAATGGACCACAGTAGTGCAATTATGACATATTCGCCCCTAAAAAAAATTGTAAATCAAATATACCAAAAACAAAATAATGATAATAATAAAAACATAAACATACCATATATATATAATGGTATGAAATATTGTTTCAACAGAGGCATGCAGCAGAGGAAACACACAGTAATTACACATTTTAGAGACAGCTGTCATTGTTGGAGACTTTTAAATTGCACTATAAAGCAAACATTAACCAAATAAAAATATAATGTGCTGAAATAGCAGTTTTAAGAAACTGGAGGGTTGCCATTCCCCTTTTTTTTCTTCTATAACCTCGTTCCTGCAGCACAGCCCTCCATTCACCATATGATTGAGTCTCAGACTCTTTGCAGAACCAGTTGCCAAAGTACTGAAGATGTGATGGTAGCTTTCTCTCTTTGTTACACTTTCTGCAAAGAATGACATCTGTCTTCTTCACATATTTTCTTGTGACAGTTCCAGTGCGCTCCCTCTCCAGTTTTCTCTTTCTATATTGCTGAGTGGAGTAAGGAACATCTTGACCGGATGTCTGTGTCTGAGCTGATGGTGGCAGAGCTGAAGGTAAAGGGAAGTTGAAGAACATCACCTGTGAGGTACCTGGCACTGTAGAGGATGGCGCGCAAGTGCCTTTCACTGTAGGAAGCTGCACAGATGGTAAAATGAAAGGGAGAGAGATGGGTAGTGCTGGTGCAATGACAGGAAGGCCTTGATGTGATGTTGGAGCCTGGGAGATGGCCTGGGGTTGCAACCTCCCCTTAAGTTTTGCCTTCCCAGCAGTGTTTGGTGGCAGGATAAAAAGGTGAGACTCAGCCAAATTGCCTGGATAGAGAGTTGGTCCTTTCTACATAGCCGCAGGAAGCGTCTCGGGGCCTGCCATGGGTGCGTCTGGGGCTTGGATACCCTGCTTCAAAATCTCTTGTTCCTGTGACTTGCCACGCCTGCTGAACCTGGGAAACATAAAACACCCAATATTAATAAACATTTAAGCAATACAAAAGATCAACTACTATTTGTCATGACTATGACGCAGCAGCATGACACAGCTGAGATCACACAGCAGTCGTCTAATGTATTACTGCTTTTGTGAAATGGCTACTTTATTGAGACTAACATTGTATTATGAATTATTGATTCTTGCAGTCTGCTGAAGACAGCTGATCCATGTCATAAATCTTATCTTTCATAATGAAGAAGAAAACAGAAGTTGAACTCTTGTTGATTTGTTTCTAGACCTGCAAAGCAGCCATGGTTACATTAAGGCTGATGATACAAGAAATTTTGAGAAGTGTTTCTTGGGTATGTTCCCCACTGAGAATGGGTAACAAATTTCAATCTGGATACTTCAGATCAATCTTGCGCTCTGTGTCTTACCTGGTTGCCTGTTGATGGCAATATTAACCAAAGTTGCCCAGCAGCATTGATCAAAAAAAGTTGCCGTGTAACATCAGCCCTTAGCTGCTTTAAGTTTAGGCTTAGCGGTGACAATGCTTATTTACTCACCATTGTGTGACTGTTGCAGCGTTCACTTCTGGGAGCTGGATGGTGGTCTCACTCATCACCTTAGCATTAGTGAGGATGCACTCTCGGATGTGCTTGTAAGCACGTGCTTCAACAGTGAAGCGGGACACCCTTACTCCGTCACAGCTCACTGCGTTTGGGTAGAGAGCACAGAGCCTTGTGAAAATGGCCTCCACCACTCGGTTGCAGTCAGGCGACTGTGCAGGACTATGAGCCCCAACGAGACACCTGCAAATTACAACAGGATACATATTATTAATGTAAGATTGTTTTCATTGTGTGATCTTATTTTTATTTTCCCTTTCCTATTCTGTCTGTTTTGCTTTGTGTTGTCTAAATGTTCATTGATAATATCTGCCCATAGTTATGTTGTCTTTCTTTGTTTTGTTTTTAGATTGATGTTGAAATGTCATATCAATAAATCAGGTCTCTACTGGATTACTGTGTTGTGGAATTATTACAGGGTGTTGTTAGTCAGCCTGTCAGATTTTTTTCACAATAATGACTGCATATTATCCCGCTTATTACATGGCTACTTACTAAAGTACAGTAAAAGACAAATTATTTGACACAACATATTGATACAAAATGATTTTACCGATTTAAGAAATGATTGCTTTGTTTCTGCTAAATTAATTATTCCAATGTACGGTTGTAACTGTGTCCATAGCAATGTAACATACTTAGCAACCTACTATATATAGTCAGAATTAAATGTAAATCACAGCTAATAATTTATGTTATAACCAAGATAAGCTAGTCATGAAGGTGTCAGGTTACTAAACAAAAAAAGTTGTAGGTGATATTTCAGCCAGTTTCAGATATATATATATATATATATATATATATATTACAAAACAATTTGTAAACCCTGTTTACTAAATATAACATTCCTTTTGGTGCTCTCCACACCTGGGGCCACAATCTTCTTAGTGGCCCTGAATCGTCCCTGTTTTAGGTTGGTTTGGTGACGTGGTGGGTAAATGGTCTTTTTCCTGTCATACTCCCCCAATGCCTGCCATAGGGAGATGATCTTGATGCACTCTTCTCCCGACAAAGCCAGACGGTGGTCTCTGAGGCCAACCAAGAACTCTGCCAAGTCCTGCACGGCTCCATACCCCTCAATATTATCAGGTCCAACCGAATCCTAAAATGAAAGATAATTTAGGAACTTTTGATAGCATCAATGAAAACAAATATTCACATGAAAGCACATCCAATGTAACCAAGATTATGTTTACATACATGTAAATGTAAATAAAAAATAAACTGGGCCCTTACATCATGTGAAGTGTTCTCTTCCGATGTTGGACGATCCGTTTCTGCAGATAATCGGTCCACTGGGACAACATCAAAAAGGTAAATATTGATTTGAAATTTGTATTTATGCCTTTCAATGTGATAAATACAAATTTATAGTTAGTGTGATAACAAATACCGAAATCTTTATGAATACTTTGGTAAAACTCACAGCTATGTGCTCCAGGAAAGAGTCCTAGATTTGATTGAGTGTGCAGTGAGCTGCTGACAGGAGATGACACTGGTGATGGAGGGACCACAAACAGTGATGACGTGGGGCTGGTTGCTGGAGGAGTTGCAGATGATGCTGCAGATGCTGCAGACACTGATGCTTGTGAAGAGGCAGCAGGTGTCCGTTCAGTGTCAAAGGTGGGGACAGTGATGTCCTGAAACTCCTCAAGTTCAGCATAACCTTCATCCACCTCTATACCAACCTCAGTGGTCTCTGACTCTTCAATGGCCAACTTGTAGTCCTGCAGAACTTTACCAGTTTGCTGGTAAAGCTATTCCACTCCAATAAGCTCACCTTTAAAATAGAAAAACATTGACAATTAGATAACATACCATAATATTATATTATAACTTAGTGGTTCAGTGGTTTATACTTAAATTAAAGTGTCACTAAAAACAAAAAAAAATTGTTATATACAAGTGTACTTTCTTGGCCCAACATAAGGAATGATTTTCATGCCCATAAGCTCCTCTGCAAGAGTGTTGACAGCATGACGCAGAAGATGGTTTTAGGAATGTGGTTGCTGCTGATTAGTTGTTGCTGCCACAGCCCGGTCCTCATTCCACCTTGCAAGCCCATCCAAAAGATATGCCTGAAAGTAGGTGTCACTTGCCAGCTTGCCTATAAATAATAATAAAAAAATAATAATAAATTCACAGAACAGAAATTTCATATAAATACACAAATAGCTGTTCTTGCAATTCTCATAATTATTTCAGTATAAATCATATCTTAATTTAATAATTCAGTTTTATTTATTAACCTGGGATGAATCTGTTAAGGTGCAGGTGAAATGACTCAAGTGAAGTGGAACCTCTGGCACAGCGGTATGTTGGCAGGCGGTGCCCTCCCTTCTGTACAGTACCCGTCTGCATGTAGAGCTGCACACCGGCAGGATCCTGGATGCAGGCCACATGCTTCCGCTGGGACTTTAAAATCTCTCTCATGCGGGCTGAGTTTATTAGTGGGACTCCCAGAGTGTCACGACCAGCATCTCCATCAAAGGCCTGAACATGGCTCTCAATCAGCACCAGGGTCTCTTTGGTCCCGCGAGTGGTTCTCCTGCAATGTAGCGCTAGCTCGCTACGACTGATAAAGCGCAGCACATCAGCCTCGGATGATGGTTTCCCATCAGCTTCCAGCTCTGCTTGCTTAGCCGTCTTCAGGGCAGCCAGGTCGACCTGGTCCCACATGAAAATACAATGGCTGAGGCCACTCATAAATGTGGCATATAACTGGTGAGAGTCGGTGGTGCAGCCGACAGCAAACCTTCGCATGAAGTGCCAGACATCTAACCGGATGGTCATTTGCCCCCACTCTTCAAACATCCTCCTCAAAAGAGTGTTGCCACAGCAGTCTCGGTCGACATACAGCACTTCGGGAAGAGCCACCCCAGCCACTCTGTATCGCTTGATAAGGCCTTCTATCATTGGCCCCAGACCAAAACCTTCGCTCGCTGTGAGCACGGACATGATCACCTGTCCATGCTCATTGCCAACATTAGTTGCCCAAGTAGCAGTGCCATAGCTGCGTCCTGCTAGTTTTCTGGCCACTTTTTTGGTAGAATCCATTTTTAAGATTCGACCATATTGTGATGTTATAGTGGCCTTGACCTCATCCAGCCTTTGCAGGACATCCTGGGCATACACCTGCATCAGCCATCGGTGCTTGGGTATAGAAGGCATTGAAGGAGCAGGTTCAAATGTCACAGGCAGGATTAGGCTCGACGTGACAGCACTGGCAATCCCCTTGCAATCTGTCAGATACTGGACTGTCTTTTGCAACCAGACATCAACATGACGCTCCTGTAGCTTGCGCTGGATCTGGCTGCTGCTGTTTCCCAGCCCACGCTGACGCATCAAAGTTACTACCTCAAAGTCACATGCAAGTTTTGAAGTAAGAATGCAAGGGAACAGCACCCTGTGGCCAATGTCGAGCTGGGAAACGAGATCATGGCTCCAGCTGATGACCTTCCTTTTACATCTTAGGAAGGCAAGGTACTCAGATGCCACAAAGTACATCTCACCCATGGCAACCACCTGCCTGATCTTTTGATGCAAGCCAGCTGAGGTCAGAAGTTCTTTTTGACAGTCTGGATGCGGACAAGTCAGCTTCACTTGCCACAGTTTTCGTGGCATCCAGAGCAGCAGGCGATGGCCAAAGTAATTCTCCAAGGAAGGAGAATTACTGGTCTTCAGTGGCACCGGTGGAGGATACCACCAAAGTTTGTTCACCCTACTAAATACCAGCTCAGGATGCCCCTGTGCTGTCCACCTGAACAGGGCCTTGGAGATCCACCTCTGGTCCACTTCAGGCAGGCTGTGTGTCCATCCAGCAGGAAGACAGACTCGTCTTGCTGAAAAAATAAAATAAAATAGAAAAACAGAAAATAAACACATAAATAAACAAATTCACATTGCTTCACTTTACTTTATTATCCCTGGAAAGGAAACGTTGAATACTTTAAATAAGTATGAACGTACATGCCACATATGACTCCTCAAACTTAGCTGCCTCTGCCAGCAGTGTGCTGTCATCTATCTCAAGGGACACAGTCGGACAGGTGAGGGTGGCTGAGGGCCCTGTGGCTGTCTCAAGGGACACAGTCGGACAGGTGAGAGTGGCTGAGGGTCCTGTGGCTGTCTCAAGGGACACAGTCGGACAGGTGAGGGTGGCTGAGGGCCCTGTGGCTGTCTCAAGGGACACAGTCGGACAGGTGAGGGTGGCTGAGGGTCCTGTGGCTGTCTCAAGGGACACAGTCGGACAGGTGAGGGTGGCTGAGGGCCGCGCACGTGCCTGGGCCAAAGCTGCAAAAAAACACAGGACAAACAGATCAACATGACTACTGAACAGCAATAAATGCTAAACAAACCAAAAAAGTGTTATACAAATAAATGTTTGCTTACAAGGTGCGACTTTGAGGGGGGAAACCAGTCTTTTTACAGCCTTGTTCAAGTTTTTTTGGTTAGGCAACTTCCTAATCAAGAGGGAGCGGAGAGAGGCAGTAGAAGTATGGGTGGTGGTAGCGTGCTGGGTGCGGGTGGTGAACTCTGTGGGGGCAGAGTGCTGGGAGTCAGCAGCATGCTGGGGAGCTTTCCCAGCATATTGCTCTTCCTTCATGGCAATGGCAATTCTGCCAGAAGGAAAGAGCTCAATATACTCCCTTAAACTCCCCTTGTTGTGGGCATGTTCTTGGGAGTCTTTGCTGCCTCCTGTGGGGTCCCTCTTCATAGCTGCCACCAGATAAGCAGCATACCCCAGGGCATTTTCAGCCACCCACCTAAATGTTTGCCCACGAAATACACCAAACTGGATTTCAAAGAAACCCAACAGGTGCTTTCTGTTAGACAGATCTCTGTGGTGCTCACTTAAACTTTTCCTGGCTTTGTCCAGCACTTTCTCCGGGGGCAGGGGTCTTGTGTATGGCTTTCCTTTGTTGGCTTCCTTCACCTTTGACGCTTCCACTGTATCCGTCAGATTCAGGCTTCCATCAGCCCGTCTCCTGAAGCGAAGTTCCATCTAAATTAAAAAAAGTGAACTATATTTACTTATGATCACCTTTTAATGTTGATTTTATATTATGCTTTGTTTGTGTATATATTTTCCTACATGCTAAAAATGTTGGCTAACATATCAGAATTATCCCAGAGTAAGAGGTAATTTTTCAGATAATTATTATACATTAAAATATAACTTTTGTCCCACCTGAGACAGGGAAGGGAAGGTTCAGTCTATTCTATGTGATCTCCTTTTCAAAGACAAATTTTTCACAAATTTGTCTGCTCTATTACAAGTAAAGATCATACATTCAAAATTCTAGAATCAAAATATACTTAAAGTACTAAAAGTAGAAGCATAATGCATACTATATTATTGCATTATAACAAGTAATGCATTAATGTGTAAGAATCGTTTTAATGTTGCAGCTGGTAAAACTGTAACTTAATATACTTTATATTCTGCTTGGTCGACTAATCTACAAAAATATGAAATACTTTTTTTTATTATAATATTTTACATTGATTAGCTGAATTATTAGCTTGTCTGAACTACAGGTTATTCATTCAAAACAACTTTATATATTTGACACTTTATGTTTATGTTATTGACATAATTGACACTTTTTTGACGAGTGGCGCCGATACAGGATGGCTCTCTCCGTGACGTGCTCTGCAGTTGTTTTTGTGTTTTTGTTAGTTTGTCCTGTCTTTAGTTATATTCCTGCAATCAGTTTCACCAGGGACAAATTGCTGGATATTCGGCAACACACATCTCCCGATATTTCACCGGTTTTCGACTATTCTGATGTTTTGCTAGACATTCTTGTCGGCGGAGCAGCTGCGCTGATCACACGCTTCAAGCGGATCGCAACGCAGAATCAACGGGGAAATCGCGCGGCGGCGGGACATGCTTTTACATCAATGAACGGTGGTGTACAGATGTAACTGTGTTAAAGAAGATGTGCTGCTCAAATCTCGAAACGCTCTTCATTAACTGCAAGCCGTTCTATTCGCCGCGGGAGTTTCATTCGTTCATTCTGGTTAGTGTTTACATCCCTCCTCAAGCGCATGTGAGCTCAGCTTTACAGAAACTCGCTGAGCAGATCACAGAGACAGAACAACAACACCCAGACTCTGTTTTAATCATTCTTGGGGACTTTAATAAAGCCAATCTCTCCCGTGAACTGCCAAAATACAGACAGCATGTTACCTGTCCCACCAGAGACAGTAATATACTGGATCACTGTTACACCACAATAAAGGATGCATTTCACTCTATTCCACGAGCAGCTTTGGGACGTTCTGATCACCTTCTGGTTCATCTTATAACGACCTACAGGCAGAAACTAAAATCAGCTAAACCTGTATTAAGGACTGTAAAAAGATGGACTAATGAAGCAGAGCAGGATTTACAATCTTGTTTTGACCTCACTGATTGGAGTGTTTTTGAAGCTGCTGCCACCGATCTGGACGAACTCACAGAGACCGTAACATCATATATCAGTTTCTGTGAGGATATTTGTATTCCTACCAAGACTCAACTAAATTACAACAATGACAAACCGTGGTTCACTGCAAAACTCAGACAGCTCCGTCAGGCCAAAGAAGATGCTTACAGGAAGGGGGACAATGTCTTGTATAAACAGGCTAAATACACACTGGAAAAGGAGATCAGAGTGGCAAAGGGGAATTATTCTGAAAAAATAAGGGCTCAGTTCATTTCGAACGACTCCGCATCAGTGTGGAAAAGCCTAAAGAAGATCACCAATTACAAGACACCACCCCCCAGCACTGTGGAGAATCAACGACTGGCAGACGATCTGAACGAGGTTTACTGCAGGTTTGAAAGAACACCCATCACCTGCCCTGAACACCTCTCCACACAACCGTTCACACCAATAACAACTCCTGCAACCAACCCTGAATGCCTCTCCACTCAACCGTTCACACCATTAAAAGCTCCTGCAAACCATCCTGAACACCTCTCCAATCAAGCACTCTCACCATTCACACCTCCTGCATCCCCCCTCTCCCCCACACCTGCAATACAGATCAGAGAGGATGCGGTGCGCCAGGTCTTCAGGAAGCAGAAAAGGAAAAAAGCACCAGGCCCAGATTGTGTTACACCAGCCTGTCTGAAATCATGTGCTGACCAGCTGGCCCCCATCTTCACAAAGATCTTCAACAGATCTATGGAGCTGTGCGAAGTCCCTTCATGCTTCAAACGCTCCACCATCATCCCCATCCCAAAGAAACCCAAAATTACAGGACTAAATGACTACAGGCCTGTGGCTTTAACATCCGTAGTCATGAAGTCATTTGAAAAACTGGTGCTGGCCCATCTGAAGGACATCACTGGACCCTTGCTAGATCCTCTTCAGTTTGCCTACAGAGCAAACAGGTCTGTGGACGATGCAGTAAACATCGGACTGCATTATGTTCTGCAACACCTAGACAGACCGGGGACCTATGTGAGGATCCTGTTTGTGGACTTCAGCTCGGCTTTTAACACAATCATGCCAAACCTCCTCCTGCCCAAACTAACTCAGCTCTCCGTGCTCACCTCCGTCTGTCAGTGGATCAACAGCTTCCTGACAGACAGGCAGCAGCTAGTGAGGCTGGGAAAATACACATCCAGCACCCGTACAATCAGCACCGGAGCTCCCCAGGGCTGTGTTCTCTCCCCACTGCTCTTCTCCCTGTACACTAATAGTTGCACATCTAAGGACCCCTCTGTCAAGCTCCTGAAGTTTGCAGATGACACCCCACTCATCGGCCTCATTCAGGACAGTGACGAGTCTGCTTACAGACAGGAGGTTAAAGAGCTGGCTGTCTGGTGCACTCTCAACAACCTGGAGCTTAACACGCTCAAAACAGTGGAGATGATCGTGGACTTCAGGAGAAACCCCCCTGCACTCCCCCCACTCACCATCATGAACAGCACTGTGACTGCAGTGGAGTCATTCAGGTTCCTGGGCACCACTATCTCTCAGGACCTGAAGTGGGACATTCACATTGACTCCATTGTGAAAAAGGCCCAGCAAAGGTTGTACTTCCTTCGCCAGCTGAGGAAGTTTAACCTGCCACAGGATCTGCTGAAACAGTTCTACTCCACCATCATCGAATCCATCCTCTGCACTTCAGTAACTGTCTGGTTCAGCTCAGCTTCTAAATCTGACCTCAGAAGACAACAGAGGGTAGTCCGGACTGCTGAGCGAATCATCGGTTCAACTCTCCCATCTATTCAAGAACTGTCCTTATCCAGAGTGAGCAAAAGGGCTGTTAAAATCACTCTGGACCCCTCACATCCAGCACACTCCCTCTTTGAACTGTTGCCATCTGGTCGACGCTACAGAGCACTGAGCGCCAGAACGACCAGACACAGGAACAGTTTCTTCCCTCAGGCAATCCATCTTATGAACAGCTGATAATAACTGTGGGACACACTACACTATTTATATTTATATACACATACACTTATTTATCTAAACACACATACTTAGCGTACAGTTAAAATTTTTCCACATAATATACATGTACATACATAAATGCTCATTTTAATATACCTGCCATACATTGTCCATTTGTATATTGTCAATCCTTACCCACCTATATGTATTTTTTTGTATTTTTTAATCCTTATTGTGTTTTGTGTTCTGTCGCTGTTATGTTGCACTGCGGAGCTCTGTCACGAAAACAAATTCCTCGTATGTGTGAACATACCTGGCAATAAAGCTCATTCTGATTCTGATTCTGATTCTGATGTTAACATAAAAACACAACTCACTTTACAATATGCGGGCACTAGTATGCATTAAATAAATACAATTAAATGCATTAATTCATGCTTAATTCATGCACAGATAATCATGACTTAATATATAACTCATTAAGGACCAAACCATTTATTAATTATTACTGCATTGGCAACAAATGAACATTTTATATGATTCATAGGTAAAGAAATCAATAAATTGTTGTTATTAGTTAAATGTGTCATAATGTATCCATTCCTTAATAACATATTATATTAACTATCAGTGTAAAAATATATCAACAATGAATCATTAGATAATAATTTGTAAAGATATCATTATGTTATTACTTTAACTTTACTTGTTGAGGTACATGGCTAATTAAAAAAAATCCATAACCACAATAACATATTAACAATAGGTTAATAGCTCTTTACCTCAACATGTAAAGTCATAACATGATTCCTTTGAAAATCATTAGCTCATGATTAATTAAAGCTGACAACTGGAAGTTGAAGTAAATAGCTTTGGCCACTGTAGTAATTAAAATATACATTTACGTCATTAGTTAATATACAATATACAAAGTAAATTTAACTAATAAAATTGTATTTATTAATTAATCTATGAAACATATAGAATGTTTATTAGTTGCTGATGTAGTAATCATTAATTAATGGTTTAAGTTAGTCCTTCATTCGTTTCAATAACTCATGATTATCTGTGCATTCGTTAAGTATAAATTAATGCATATTTGTGCACCAGTATTGTAAGTGTTACTTTTTTATTGATAAAAGATTCACTTACATTGCAAATGTTGGTTAGAAATTAATCGATGACCGTTATCTTCTTCTTCAGCCGTGATCCGCAAGTCTCCGGGGGTTCTTGACGTTATCAATTGTTGTTGATAACTTGTTGTTACTACGAAGAATCACGGATGAGGAACGAGCGCTGACTGGTCAATTTCTTGTTGTTACTGGGCGGAATCACGGTTGCGATACGAGCGCTGATTGGCTAATTGCTTGTTGTTACTGGGGGGAATCACGGTTGCGATACGAGTGCTGATTGGCTAATTCGCGGTTACGATACGAGCGCTGATTGGCTACTTCGCGGTTGCTATACGAGCGCCGATTGGCTAAAACATAAATTTCATGGTTGCAGCCGGGAACGTGATTGGCTGTCATAACAAAGAATAACCACGACCTACAGGTGACATGGAGCGCCACTGGCCCACCAATAGTAGAGACTCCCGATTGCTACAGAGTTGTTGGTTTTAGATGTGACAGTGGCAAGCATTGCTGTCTGCTTATTCTCACCTTGTTTTCAGGAGGTAAGCCCACCAGCCCACCAGCCCCCCAGCCCCTCCCTGGTGGTCTAGTGGTTAGGATTCGGCGCTCTCACCGCCGCGGCCCGGGTTCGATTCCCGGTCAGGGAAAGCTCTTTTGGCTTCCAATTGTGGACTGTGAATTCAAGCTCTGCTAACAGCTGCGAGAAAGCCAGCTATAAAACAAAAAAATGGTGAGCACTTGAAAAAAAGACCTCCTTCGAGCCAGAGTCGAACCAGCGACGTAAGGATTGCCAACACTCCAACCAACCTACAGTCCTCCGCTCTACCAGCTGAGCTATCGAAGGGGCAAAGTGTTAGACAGAATATCGACATATCACGGTCTTGTAGCTCTACTGCTGGACAAAAAGTCACTTCTGGTGCAGGAAGATGTGCTGGATTTTTGAGGAGGGAATTAAAAAGGAGCATGCGTTCTCATACCGGGAGTCAAACCTGGGCCGCCTGGGTGAAAACCAGGAATCCTAAGCGCTAGACCATATGGGATTTGGAAACCTTAAACTGGCCATTGGCTTCTGGCACACTTTCCATACATGTGGTCAGTGTGGGCGCAGGATCTTGTAGTGGCCTGTTGCTTTAGGTCTGCGACTGTAACAATGTGATAATAATTTGGCAAAACAAGAATTATCCAAAAGGACGGTTTTCTGAATTATATAGTGTTGTATGCATTCAAGGGATCTGTTTTTTTTACTCACCCCGGGAGTTACTGGCCCACCGGTAATAAAGAACCCTGATTGCTACAGAGTTGTTGGTTTTAGATGAGACAGTGGCAAGCATTGCTTTATGCTTATTCTCACCTTGTTATCAGGAGGTAAGCCCACCAGCCCACCAGTGCACCAGCCCCTCCCTGGTGGTCTTGTGGTTAGGATTCGGCGCTCTCACCCCCGTGGCCCGGGTTCGATTCCCGGTCAGTGAAAGCTCTTTTGGCTTCCAATTGTGGACTGCGAATTCAAGCTCTGCTAACAGCTGCGAGAAAGCCAGCTCCAAACCAAAAAAATGGTGAGCACTTGAAAAAAAGACCTCCTTCGAGCCGGCGACCTAAGGATTGCCAACACTCCAACCTACAGTCCTCCACTCTACCAGCTGAGCTATCGAAGGGGCAAAGTATTAGACAGAACCTCGACATATGGTGCAGGAAGATGTGCTGGATTTTTGAGGAGGGAAGCAAAAAGGAGCATGCGTTCCCATACCGTAGTCGAACCCAGGCCGCCTGGGTGAAAACCAGGAATCCTAACCGCTAGACCACATGGGATTTGGACACCTTAAACTGGCCATTGGCGCACTTTCCATACATGTGGTCAGTGTGGGCGCAGGATCTTGTAGTGGCCTGTTGCTTTAGGTCTGCGACTGTAACAATGTGATAATGATTTGGCAAAACAAGAATTATCCAAAAGGACGGTTTTCTGATTTATATAGTGTTGTACTAGTTAATTATAGACCAATCTCGAATCTCCCTTTTCTGTCCAAGATACTAGAAAAGGTGGTATCCACACAATTATATTCCTTCTTAGAGAAAAATGGTATATGTGAGGATTTCCAGTCAGGATTTAGACCGTATCATAGTACTGAGACTGCTCTCCTTAGAGTTACAAATGATCTGCTCTTATCATCTGATCGTGGGTGTATCTCTCTATTAGTTTTATTGGCTCTTAGTGCTGCGTTTGACACAATTGACCACAACATTCTTTTGCATAGACTTGAACACTTTGTTGGCATCAGTTGAAGTGCAATAGCATGGTTTAAATTGTACTTATATGACCGCCATCAGTTCGTAGCAGTGAATGAAGATGTATCCTATCGATAACAAGTGCAGTATGGAGTACCTCAAGGCTCAATACTAGGGCCGCTACTTTTCACGCTTTATATGTTACCCTTGGGAGATATCATCAGGAAACATGGTGTTAGCTTTCACTGTTATGCTGATGATACTCAGCTCTATATTTCTTCGCAGCCCGGTGAAACACACCAAATTGAAAAACTAATGGATTGCTAGTCGATATAAAAAACTGGATGACGAGTAATTTCTTACTGCTAAATTCTGAAAAAACAGAGGTGTTAATTATAGGACCTAAAAACTCTGCTTGTAATAACCTAGAACACTGTCTAAGACTTGATGGTTGCTCTGTCAATTCTTCGACATCAGTTAGGAACCTAGGTATGCTATTTGATCGCAAACTTTCCTTAGAAAGCCACGTTTCTAGCATTTGTAAAACTGCATTTTTCCATCTCAAAAATATATCTAAATTACGGCCTATGCTCTCAATGTCAAATGCAGAAATGTTAATCCATGCATTTATGACCTCAAGGTTAGATTATTGTAATGCTTTATTGGGTGGTTGTTCTGCACGCTTAGTAAACAAACTACAGCTAGTCCAAAATGCAGCAGCAAGAGTTCTTACTAGAACCAGGAAGTATGACCATATTAGCCCGGTCCTGTCAACACTGCACTGGCTCCCTATCAAGCATCGCATAGATTTTAAAATATTGCTTATTACTTATAAAGCCCTGAATGGTTTAGCACCTCAGTATTTGAATGAGCTCCTTTTACATAATAATCCTCTACGTCCGCTATGTTCTCAAAACTCAGGCAATTTGATAATACCTAGAATATCAAAATCAACTGCAGGCGGCAGATCCTTTTCCTATTTGGCGCCCAAACTCTGGAAAAACCTACCTAACATTGTTCGGGAGGCAGACACACTCTTGCAGTTTAAATCTAGATTAAAGACCCATCTCTTTAACCTGGCATACACATAACATACTAATATGCTTTTATTATCCAAATCCGTTAAAGGATTTTTAGGCTGCATTAATTAGGTAAACTGGAACCGGAAATACTTCCCATAACACCCTATGTACTTGCTACATCATTAGAAGAATGGCATCTACGCTAATATTTATCTGTTTCTCTCTAGTTCCGAGGTCACCGTGGCCACCAGATCCAGTCTGTGTCCAGATCAGAGGGTCACTGCAGTCACCCGGATCCAGTACGTATCCAGACCAGATGCTGGATCAGCACCTAGAAAGGACCTCTACATCCCTGAAAGACAGCGGAGACCAGGACAACTAGAGCCCCAGATACAGATCCCCTGTAAAGACCTTGTCTCAGAGGAGCACCAGGACAAGACCACAGGAAACAGATGATTCTTCTGCACAATCTGACTTTGCTGCAGCCTGGAATTGAACTACTGGTTTCGTCTGGTCAGAGGAGAACTGGCCCCCCAACTGAGCCTGGTTTCTCCCAAGGTTTTTTTCTCCATTCTGTCACCGATGGAGTTTCGGTTCCTTGCCGCTGTCGCCTCTGGCTTGCTTAGTTGGGGACACTTCATCTACAGCGATATCGTTGACTTGATTGCAAATAAATGCACAGACACTATTTCACTGAACAGAGATGACATAACTGAATCCAATGATGAACTGCCTTTAACTATCATTTTGGCATTATTGACACTGTTTTCCTAATGAATGTTGTTCAGTTGCTTTGACGCAATGTATTTTGTTTAAAGCGCTATATAAATAAAGGTGACATTGACATTGACATTGTATGCATTCAAGGGATCTGTTTTTTTTACTCACCCCGGGGGTTCAGTTTTTTTGGGCAGATTCCTGTGATTGCTGAATTGATACCTTGAACTGGTAATTAAGCTCTTGTCCAGGTGAAAATACTTGTGTCATCCATTTGAAAACACACACGGCAACCGTTATCTAGAAGAAAATTGCCTATTGTCACTCTGTCAAGATACAAAAATGACATTGTGTGGGTAACAATGAAAGTGAGACCAATTTTTAATCTGCAAAGTTGCTGATTATTCGCTCCTTCAGTTTAACTCAGTTTACAACTTATTCTAAATGTCCAGGTGACAATTAGTGATAAGGCTTCAAAATGGCAAGCCCATGACATCAAAACCACATGGCATTATACCCTTCAAAGTAATGAAGCAGTTACAGAGTAGCGATGAAATTGTTCATTCGAAAATCAACTGGCTGCCAACCTGCAGTTTATTTCCCCTATAATCGCCGAGCTTGTCGGAGTGCTTGTGAGACGAATGGCAATACCGAAGCATGTCCGTGTCTTCCCTAGACATCGGAAAGGGTGTGCAGAATATGTCTTTTTTGGAAAAAAAGAAGAATGCCTGAAGATTTGCCTTTTCTTCTCGATTTTGGAGAAGAGAAAAAAACACAACAACAAAATAAGCCGGAGAAAAACAAGCACAAAGCGAGCCAGCCAGGAGTCGAACCTAGAATCTTCTGATCCGTAGTCAGACGCGTTATCCATTGCGCCACTGGCCCACCAATACTAAAGACCCCTGATGGCTACAGAGTTGTTGGTTTTAGATGTGAAATTGGCAAGCATTGCTGTCTGCTTATTCTCACCTTGTTTTCAGGAGGTAAGCCCACCAGCCAACCAGCCCATCAGCCCACCAGCCCACCAGCCCCTCCCTGGTGGTCTAGTGGTTAGGATTCGGCACTCTCACCGCCGCGGCCAGGGTTCGATTCCCGGTCAGGGAAAGCTCTTTTGGCTTCCAATTGTGGACTGCGAATTCTAGCTCTGCTAACAGCTGTGAGAAAGCCAGCTCCAAACCAAAAAAATGGTGAGCACTTGAAAAAAAAGACCTCCTTCGAGCCGGAGTCAAACCAGCGACCTAAGAATTGCCAACACTCCAACCTACAGTCCTCCGCTCTACCAGCTGAGCTGTCAAAGGAGCAAAGTGTGAGACAGAACCTCGACATATCACGGTCTTGTAGCTCTACTGCTGGCCAAAAAGTCACTTCTGGTGCAGGAAGATGTGCTGGATTTTTGAGGAGGGAATCACAAAGGAGCATGTGTTCCCATACCGGGAGTCAAACCTGGGCCGCCTGGGTGAAAACCAGGAATCCTAAGCGCTAGACCATATGGGATTTGGAAACCTTAAACTGGCCATTGGCTTCTGGCGCACCTTCCATACATGTGGTCAGTGTGGGCGCAGGATCTTGTAGTGGCCTGTTGCTTTAGGTCTGCGACTGTAACAATGTGATAATAATTTGACAAAACAAGAATTATCCAAAGGAACGGTTTTCTGATTTATATAGTGTTGTATACATTCAAGGGATCTGTTTTTTTACTCACCCCGGGGGTTCAGTTTTTTTGGGCAGATTCCAGTGAACCTAGAATCTTCTGATCCGTAGTCAGACGCGTTATCCATTGCGCCACTGGCCCACCAATAGTAAAGACCCCTGATTGCTGCAGAGTTGTTGGTTTTAGATGTGACAGTGGCAAGCATTGCTGTCTGCTTATTCTCACCTTGTTTTCAGGAGGTAAGCCCACCAACACACCAGCCCACCAGCCCACCAGCCCACAAGCCCCTCAGCCCACCAGCCCACAAGCCCCTCAGCCCACCAGCCCACAAGCCCCTCAGCCCACCAGCCCACAAGCCCCTCAGCCCAACAGCCCACAAGCCCCTCAGCCCAACAGCCCACAAGCCCCTCAAGCCCCTCAGCCCCTCCCTGGTGGTCTAGTGGTTAGGATTCGGCGCTCTCACCGCCGCGGCCCGGGTTCGATTCCCGGTCAGGGAAAGCTCTTTTGGCTTCCAATTGTGGACTGCGAATTCTAGCTCTGCTAACAGCTGCGAGAAAGCCAGCTCCAAACCAAAAAAATGGTGAGCACTTGAAAAAAAAAGACCTCCTTCGAGCCGGAGTCGAACCAGCGACCTAAGGATTGTCAACACTCCAACCTACAGTCCTCCGCTCTACCATCTGAGCTATCAAAAGGGCAAAGTGTTAGACAGAACCTCGACATATCACGGTCTTGTAGCTCTACTGCTGGCCAAAAAGTCACTTCTGGTGCAGGAAGATGTGCTGGATCTTTGAGGAGGGAATCAAAAAGGAGCATGCATTCCCATACCGGGAGTCAAACCTAGGCCGCCTGGGTGAAAACCAGGAATCCTAAGCGCTAGACCATATGGGATTTGGAAACCTTAAACTGGCCATTGGCTTCTGGCGCACTTTCCATACATGTGGTCAGTGTGGGCGCAGGATCTTGTAGTGGCCTGTTGCTTTAGGTCTGCGACTGTAACAATGTGATAATAATTTGGCAAAACAAGAATTATCCAAAAGGACGGTTTTCTGAATTATATAGTGTTGTATGCATTCAAAGGATCTGTTTTTTTTTTACTCACCCCGGGAGTTCAGTTTATTTGGGCAGATTCCTGTGATTGCTGAACTGATACCTCGAACTGGTAATTAAGCTCTTTTCCAGGTGAAAATACTTGTGTCATCCATTTGAAAACACACACGGCAACCGCTATCTAGAGGAAAAACTGCCTATTGTCACTCTGTCAAGATACAAAAATGACATTGTGAGGGTAACAATGAAAGTGAGACCAATTTGTAATCGGCAAAGTTGCTGATTATTCGCTCCTTCAGTTTAACTCTGTTTACAACTTATTCTAAATGTCCAGGTGACAATTAGTGATAAGGCTTCAAAATGGCAAGCCCATGACATCAAAACCACATGGCATTATACGCTTCAAAGTAATGAAGCAGTTACAGAGTAGCGATGAAATTGTTCATTCGAAAATCAACTGGCTGCCAGCCTGCAGTTTATTTCCCCTATAATCGCCTAGCTTGTCGGAGTGCTTGTGAGACGAATGGCAATACCGAAGCATGTCCGTGTCTTCCCTAGACATCGAAAAGGGTGTGCAGAATATGTCTTTTTTGGAAAAAAAGAAGAATGTCTGAAGATTTGCCTTTTCTTCTGGATTTTGGAGAAGAGAAAAAAAACACAACAACAAAATAAGCCGGAGAAAAACAAGCACAGAGCGAGCCAGCCAGGAGTCGAACCTAGAATCTTCTGATCCTTAGTCAGATGCGTTATCCATTGCGGCACTGGCCCACCAATAGTAAAGACACCTGATTGCTACAGAGTTGTTGGTTTTAGATGAGACAGTGGCAAGCATTGCTGTCTGCTTATTCTCACCTTGTTTTCAGGAGGTAAGCCCACCAACCCACCAGCCCCTCCCTGGTGGTCTAGTGGTTAGGATTCAGCGCTCTCACCGCCGCCGCCTGGGTTCGATTCCCGGTCAGGGAAAGCTCTTTTGGCTTCCAATTGTGGACTGCGAATTCTAGCTCTGCTAACAGCTGCGAGAAAGCCAGCTCCAAACCAAAAAAATGGTGAGCACTTGAAAAAAAGACCTCCTTCAAGCCGGAGTCGAACTAGCGACCTAAGGATTGCCAATACTCCAACCTACAGTCCTCCGCTCTACCAGCTGAGCTATCAAAGGGGCAAATTGTGAGACAGAACCTCGACATATCACGGTCTTGTAGCTCTACTGCTGGCGAAAAAGTCACTTCTGGTGCAGGAAGATGTGCTGGATTTTTGAGGAGGGAATCAAAAAGGAGCATGCGTTCCCATACTGGGAGTCAAACCTGGGCCGCCTGGGTGAAAACCAGGAATCCTAAGCGCTAGACCATATTGGATTTGGAAACCTTAAACTGGCCATTGGCTTCTGGCGCACTTTCCATACATGTGGTCAGTGTGGGCGCAGGATCTTGTAGTGGCCTGTTGCTTTAGGTCTGCGACTGTAACAATGTGATAATAATTTGGCAAAACAAGAATTATCCAAAAGGACGGTTTTCTGAATTATATAGTGTTGTATGCATTCAAGGGATCTGTTTTTTTTTACTCACCCCGGGAGTTCAGTTTATTTGGGCAGATTCCTGTGATTGCTGAATTGATACCTTGAACTGGTAATTAAGCTCTTTTCCAGGTGAAAATACTTGTGTCATCCATTTGAAAACACACACGGCAACCGCTATCTAGAGGAAAAACTGCCTATTGTCACTCTGTCAAGGTACAAAAATGACATTGTGAGGGTAACAATGAAAGTGAGACCAATTTTTAATCGGCAAAGTTGCTGATTATTCGCTCCTTCAGTTTAACTCAGTTTACAACTTATTCTAAATGTCCAGGTGGCAATTAGTGAAAAGGCTTCAAAATGCCAATCCCATGACATCAAAACCACATGGCATTATACCCTTCAAAGTAATGAAGCAGTTACAGAGTAGCGATGAAATTGTTCATTCGAAAATCAACTGGCTGCCAGCCTGCAGTTTATTTCCCCTATAATCGCCGAGCTTGTCGGAGTGCTTGTGAGACGAATGGCAATACCGAAGCATGTCCGTGTCTTCCCTAGACATTGGAAAGGGTGTGCAGAATATGTCTTTTTTGGAAAAAAAGAAGAATGCCTGAAGATTTGCCTTTTCTTCTGGATTTTGGAGAAGCGAAAAAAAACACAACAACAAAATAAGCCGGAGAAAAACAAGCACAGAGTGAGCCATCCAGGAGTCGAACCTAGAGTCTTCTGATCCGTAGTCAGACACGTTATCCATTGCGCCACTGGCCTACCAATAGTAAAGACCCCTGACTGCTACAGAGTTGTTGGTTTTAGATGTGAAAGTGGCAAGCATTGCTGTCTGCTTATTCTCACCTTGTTTTCAGGAGGTAAGCCCACCAGCCCATCAGCCCACCAGCCCACCAGCCCCTCCCTGGTGGTCTAGTGGTTAGGATTCAGCGCTCTCACCGCCGCGGCCTGGGTTCGATTCACGGTCAGGGAAAGCTCTTTTGGCTTCCAATTGTGGACTGCGAATTCAAGCTCTGCTAACAGCTGCGAGAAAGCCAGCTCCAAACCAAAAAAATGGTGAGCACTTGAAAAAAATGACCTCCTTCGAGCCGGAGTCGAACTAGCGACCTAAGGATTGCCAACACTCCAACCTACAGTCCTCCGCTCTACCAGCTGAGCTATCGTAGGGGGCAAAGTGTTAGACAGAACCTCGACATATCACGGTCTTGTAGCTCTACTGCTGGCCAAAAAGTCACTTCTGGTGCAGGAAGATGTGCTGGATTTTTGAGGAGGGAATCAAAAAGGAGCAAGCGTTCCCATACCGGGAGTCAAAACTGGACCGCCTGGGTGAAAACCAGGAATCCTAAGCGCTAGACCATATGGAATTTGGAAACCTTAAACTGGCCATTGGCTTCTGGCGCACTTTCCATACATGTGGTCAGTGTGGGCGCAGGATCTTGTAGTGGACTGTTGCTTTAGGTCTGCGACTGTAACAATGTGATAATAATTTGACAAAACAAGAAGTATCCATAAGGACGGTTTTCTGATTTATATAGTGTTGTATGCATTCAAGGGATCTGTTTTTTTTACTCACCCCGGGAGTTCAGTTTATTTGGGCAGATTCCTGTGATTGCTGAATTGATACCTTGAACTGGTAATTAAGCTCTTGTCCAGGTGAAAATACTTGTGTCATGCATCTGAAAACACACATTGCAACCGTTATCTAGATGAAAATCTGACTATCATCAGTCTGTCAAAGTAGAAACTTGACATATTGTGAGGTTAATAATGAAAGTGAGACCAATTTTTAATCCGCAAAGTTGCTGATTATTCGCTCGTTAAGTTTAATGCAGATTACAATTTATTCTCAATGTCCAGGTGGCAATTAGTGATAAGGCTTCAAAATGGCAAGCCCATGACATCAAAACAACATGGCATTACACCCTTCAAAGTAATGAAGCAGTTACAGAGTAGCGATGAAATTGTTCATTCGAAAATCAACTGGCTGCCAGCCTGCAGTTTATTTCCCCTTTAATCGCCGAGCTTGTCGGAGTGCTTGTGAGACGAATGACAATACCGAAGCATGTCCGTGTCTTCCCTAGACATCGGAAAGGGTGTGCAGAATATGTCTTTCTTGGAAAAAAAGAAGAATGCCTGAAGATTTGCCTTTTCTTCTGGATTTTGGAGAAGAAAAAAAAGACACAACAACAAAATAAGCTGGAGAAAAACAAGCACAGAGCGAGCCAGCCAGGAGTCAAACCTAGAATCTTCTGATCTGTAGTCAGACACATTATCCATTGCACCACTGGCCCACCGCTAGTAAAGACCCCTGATTGCTACAGAGTTGTTGGTTTTAGATGAGACAGTGGCAAGCTAAGGATTGCCAACACTCCAACCTACAGTCCTCCACTCTACCAGCTGAGCTATCGAAGGGGCAAAGTGTTAGACAGAACCTCGACGTCTGGTGCAGGAAGATGTGCTGGATTTTTGAGGAGGGAAGCAAAAAGGAGCATGCGTTCCCATACCGGGAGTCAACCCGGGCCCCCTGGGTGAAAACCAGGAATCCTAACCACTAGACCATATGGGATTTGGACACCTTAAACTGGCCATTGGCGCACTTTCCATACATGTGGTCAGTGTGGGCGCAGGATCTTGTAGTGGCCTGTTGCTTTAGGTCTGCGACTGTAACAATGTGATAATAATTTGGCAAAACAAGAATTATCCAAAAGGACGGTTTTCTAATTTATATAGTGTTGTATGCATTCAAGGGATCTGTTTTTTTACTCACCCCGGGGGTTCAGTTTTTTTGGGCAGATTCCAGTGAACCTAGAATCTTCTGATCTGTAGTCAGACACGTTATCAATTGCGCCACTGGCCCACCGATAGTAGAGACTCCCGATTGCTACAGAGTTGTTGGCTTTAGATTTGACAGTGGCAAGCATTGCTGTCTGCTTATTCTCACCTTGTTATCAGGAGGTAAGCCTACCAGCACACCAGCCCACCAGTCCCTCCCTGGCGGTCTAGTGGTTAGGATTTGGCGCTCTCACCGCAGTGGCCCGGGTTCGATTCCCGGTCAGGGAAAGCTCTTTTGGCTTCCAATTGTGGACTGCGAATTCAAGCTCTGCTAACAGCTGCGAGAAATCCAGCTCCAAACCAAAAAAATGGTGAGCACTTGAAAAAAGACCTCCTTCGAGCCCGAGTCGAACCAGCGACCTAAGGATTGCCAACACTCCAACCTGGTGCAGGAAGATGTGCTGGATTTTTGAGGAGGGAAGCAAAAAGAAGCATGCGTTCCCATACCGGGAGACGAACCCGGGCCACCTGGGTGAAAACCAGGAATCCTAACCGCTAGACCATATGGGATTTGGACACCTTAAACCGGCCAGTGGCGCACTTTCCATACATGTGGTCAGTGTGGGCGCAGGATCTTGTAGTGGCCTTTTGCTTTAGGTCTGCAACTGTAACAATGTGATAATAATTTGGCAAAACAAGAATTATCCAAAAGGACGGTTTTCTGAATATAGTTTTGTATGCATTCAAGGGATCTGTTTTTTTTACTCACCCCGGGGGTTCAGTTTTTTTGGGCAGATTCCTGTGATTGCTGAACTGATACCTTGAACTGGTAATTAAGCTCTTGTCCAGGTGAAAATACTTGTGTCATGCATCTAAAAACACACATTGCAACCGTTATCTAGATGAAAATCTGTCTGTCATCAGTCTGTCAAGGTACAAAATTGATATATTGTGGCAATTAGTGATAAGGCTTCAAAATGGCAAGCCTGTGACATCAAAACAACATGGCATTACACCCTTCAAAGTAATGAAGCAGTTACAGAGTAGCGATGAAATTGTTCATTCGAAAATCAACTGGCTGCCTGCCTGCAGTTTATTTCCCCTTTAATCGCCGAGCTTGTCGGAGTGCTTGTTAGACGAATGGCAATACCGAAGCATGTCCGTGTCTTCCCTAGACATCAGAAAGGGTGTGCAGAATATGTTTTTTTTTTTGGAAAAAAAGAAGAATGCCTGAAGATTTGCCTTTTCTTCTGGATTTTGGAGAAGAGAAAAAAAACACAACAACAAAATAAGCCGGAGAAAAACAAGCACAGAGTGAGCCAGCCAGGAGTCAAACCTAGAATCTTCTGATCCATAGTCAGATGCGTTATCCATTGCGCCAAGGCCGGCACCCAATAGTCGAGGTAAAGATCCTGAAAGACGTACAGGGACGCGAGTTCGCGGCCCACTCCGAACAGTGATGGAATTCCTGGAATGTGTCTGCTTTGACGCTGCTGATGCACGCGTACGTAATCATCATTCTCCCCCGTAATTTAATCGAACGTAAATTCGTCCCCCCCACTTTAATTTGGGAACTGTCCAAAGTAAACACTCTCACGTTATGTATGTTTCATTCATACCGGACGCCGGAGGGCGCTCTCTCGCATAAAGTCCAAAACAGACTCGTAAAAGCATTAGCTCGTGACCACTATGTGACGCACGCTACAGGAAATACCTTATATGGACAAAAGCATCAAGCTGTCACTGGATAAAAAAGTCGAAATGATTTGACAGACAAAACGTGAATATTCATTGCAACAAATACATGATTTGTGTTTTTGTGCATTTTCACAACAAAATACATGAATAACGCAGCGCTAACTAACTCATTTTTTACAGTATATTATTTTTTACAGTATAACATTATATTATTATATTTTCTGAAAGTCCCTGTTTGTGTGTGTGTGTGTGTGTGTGTTTTATTGTTATGTAATACTGGAATACTTAAAAAAAAATTGCAACTTCAAATACAGTGAGAAATAGGCACAAAAACATTGCTAGTGGAAAGATTAAGATTAACAACCCTTTTTATTTGCAAATATAAAGTCAATAAAAAAAATTATAACAGCAGTGCAAATATATATGCATGTACAAATATTGTGAGAATACAAAAAGGCACAATAACAATAGTGTGAGGGCAAATATTAACAATCCTTTTAATCTCCATATATATTTTAAAGCCAATAAAACATTTAGAACAGTAGTGCAATTTTGACACATCAATTAAAAATAATAAACAGTAAACCAAAAATGTTTACCACAGTAGTAAAATGTTTACATATCAGTTTAAAAAATATAATAAATATCAAACCAAAACAAACACAATAACAATAGTGTGAGGGCAAATATTAACAACCCTTTTAATCTCCATATACATTTTAAAGCCAATAAAACATTTAGAACAGTAGTGCAATTTTGACACATCAATTAAAAATAATAAACAGTAAACCAAAAATGTTTACCACAGTAGTAAAATGTTTACATATCAGTTTAAAAAATATAATAAATATCAAAACCAAAACAAACACAATAACAATAGTGTGAGGGCAAATATTAACAACCCTTTTAATCTCCATATACATTTTAAAGCCAATAAAACATTTAGAACAGTAGTGCAATTTTGACACATCAATTAAAAATAATAAACAGTAAAACAAAAATGTTTACCACAGTAGTAAACTTTCTACATATCAGTGTAAAAATATAATACATATCAAACCAAAACAAACATTTGCAGTGCAATTTTGACATCAGACTAAGAAAATAATAAATAGTAAACCAAGACAAACATTTACCACAGTAGTGCAATTTTGACATATTAGCCAAAAAAAAGTAAATCAAAACAAAAATGGACCATAGTAGTGCAATTATGACATATTCGCCCCTAAAAAAATAGTAAATCAAATATACCAAAAACAAAATAATGATAATAATAAAAACATAAACATACCATATATATATAATGGTATGAAATATTTTTCCAACAGAGGCATGCAGCAGAGGAAACACACAGTAATTACACATTTTAGAGACAGCTGTCATTGTTGGAGACTTGTAAATTGCACTATAAAGCAAACATGCTGAAATAATGTGCTGAAATAGCAGTTTTAAGAAGCTGGAGGGTTGCCATTCCCCTTTTTTTCTTCTATAACCTCGTTCCTGCAGCACAGCCCTCCATTCACCATATGATTGAATCTCAGACTCTTTGCAGAACTAGTTGCCAAAGTACTGAAGATGTGATGGTGGCTTTCTCTCTTTGTTACACTTTCTGCAAAGAATGACATCTGTCTTCTTCACATATTTTCTTGTGACAGTTCCAGTGCGCTCCCTCTCCAGTTTTCTCTTTCTGTATTGCTGAGTGGAGTAAGGAACATCTTGACCGGATGTCTGTGTCTGAGCTGATGGTGGCAGAGCTGAAGGTAAAGGGAAGTTGAAGAACATCACCTGTGAGGTACCTGGCACTGTAGAGGATGGCGCACAAGTGCCTTTCACTGTAGGAAGCTGCACAGATGGTAAAATGAAAGGGAGAGAGATGGGTAGTGCTGGTGCAATGACAGGAAGGCCTTGATGTGATGTTGGAGCCTGGGAGATGGCCTGGGGTTGCAACCTCCCCTTAAGTTTTGCCTTCCCAGCAGTGTTTGGTGGCAGGATAAAAAGGTGAGGCTCAGCCAAATTGCCTGGATAGAGAGTTGGTCCTTTCTGCATAGCCGCAGGAAGCGTTTCGGGTCCTGCCATGGGTGCGTCTGGGGCTTGGATACCCTGCTTCAAAGTCTCTTGTTCCTGTGACTTGCCATGCCTGCTGAACCTGGGAAACATAAAACGACAGATATTAATAAACATTTAAGCAATACAAAAGATCAACTACTATTTGTCATGACTATGACGCAGCAGCATGACACAGCTGAGATCACACAGCAGTCATCTAATGTATTACTGCTTTTGTGAAATGGCTACTTTATTGAGATTAACATTGTATTATGAATTATTGATTCTTGCAGTCTGCTGAAGACAGCTGATCCATGTCATAAATCTTATCTTTCATAATGAAGAAGAAAACAGAAGTTGAACTCTTGTTGATTTGTTTCTAGACCTGCAAACCAGCCATGGTTACATTAAGGCTGATGATATAAAAAATTTTGAGAAGTGTTTCTTGGGTACGTTCCCCACTGAGAATGGGTAACAAATTTCAATCTGGATACTTCAGATCAATCTTGCGCTCTGTGTCTTGCCTGGTTGCCTGTTGATGGCAATATTAACCAAAGTTGCCCAGCAGCATTGATCAAAAAAATTTGCCGTGTAACATCAGCCCTTAGCTGCTTTAAGTTTAGGCATAGCGGTGACAATGCTTATTTACTCACCATTGTGTGACTGTTGCAGCGTTCACTTCTGGGAGCTGGATGGTGGTCTCACTCATCACCTTAGCATTAGTGAGGATGCACTCTCGGATGTGCTTGTAAGCACGTGCTTCAACAGTGAAGCGGGACACCCTTACTCCGTCACAGCTCACTGCGTTTGGGTAGAGAGCACAGAGCCTTGTGAAAATGGCCTCCACCACTCGGTTGAAGTCAGGCCACTGTGCAGGACTATGAGCCCCAACGAGACACCTGCAAATTACAACAGGATACATATTATTAATGTAAGATTGTTTTCATTGTGTGATCTTATTTTTATTTTCCCTTTCCTATTCTGTCTGTTTTGCTTTGTGTTGTCTAAATGTTCATTGATAATATCTGCCCATAGTTATGTTTTCTTTCTTTGTTTTGTTTTTAGATTGATGTTGAAATGTCATATCAATAAATCAGGTCTCTACTGGATTACTGTGTTGTGGAATTATTACAGGGTGTTGTTAGTCAGCCTGTCAGATTTTTTTCACAATAATGACTGCATATTATCCCGCTTATTACATGGCTACTTACTAAAGTACAGTAAAAGACAAATTATTTGACACAACATATTGATACAAAATGATTTTACCGATTTAAGAAATGATTGCTTTGTTTCTGCTAACTTAATTATTCCAATGCACGGTTGTAACTGTGTCCATAGCAATGTAACATACTTAGCAACCTAATAAATATAGTCAGAATTAAATGTAAATCACAACTAATAAGTTATGTTATAACCAAGATAAGCTAGTCATAAAGGTGTCAGGTTACTAAACAAAAAAAGTTGTAGGTGATATTTCAGCCAGTTTCAGATATATATATATATATATTACAAAACAATTTGTAAACCCTGTTTACTAAATATAACATACCTTTTGGTGCTCTCCACACCTGGGGCCACAATCTTCTTAGTGGCCCTGAATCGTCCCTGTTTTAGGTTGGTTTGGTGACGTGGTGGGTAAATGGTCTTTTTTCTGTCATACTCCCCCATTGCCTGCCATAGGGAGATGATCTTGATGCACTCTTCTCCCGACAAAGCCAGACGGTGGTCTCTAAGGCCAACTAAGAACTCTGCCAAGTCCTGCACGGCTTCATACCCCTCAATATTATCAGGTCCAACCGAATCCTAAAATGAAAGATAATTTAGGGACTTTTGATAGCATCAATGAAAACAAATATTCACATGAAAGCACATCCAATGTAACCCAGATTATGTTTACATACATGTAAATGTAAATAAAAAATAAACTGGGCCCTTACATCATGTGAAGTGTTCTCTTCCGATGTTGGACGATCCGTTTCTGCAGATAATCGGTCCACTGGGACAACATCAAAAAGGTAAATATTGATTTGAAATTTGTATTTATGCCTTTCAATGTGTTAAATACAAATTTATAGTTAGTGTGATAACAAATACCGAAATCTTTATGAATACTTTGGTAAAACTCACAGCTATGTGCTCCAGGAAAGAGTCCTAGATTTGATTGAGTGTGCAGTGAGCTGCTGACAGGAGATGACACTGGTGATGGAGGGACCACAAACAGTGATGACGTGGGGCTGGTTGCTGGAGGAGTTGGAGATGATGCTGCAGACGCTGCAGACACTGATGCTTGTGAAGAGGCAGCAGGTGTCCGTTCAGTGTCAAAGGTGGGGACAGTGATGTCCTGAAACTCCTCAAGTTCAGCATAACCTTCATCCACCTCTATACCAACCTCAGTGGTCTCTGACTCTTCAATGGCCAACTTGTAGTCCTGCAGAACTTTACCAGTTTGCTGGTAAAGATATTCCACTCCAATAAGCTCACCTTTAAAATAGAAAAACATTGACAATTAGATAACATACCATAATATTATATTATAACTTAGTGGTTCAGTGGTTTATACTTAAATTAAAGTGTCACTAAAAACAAAAAAAAATTGTTATATACCAGTGTACTTTCTTGGCCCAACATAAGGAATGATTTTCATGCCCATAAGCTCCTCTGCAAGAGTGTTGACAGCATGACGCAGAAGATGGTTGTAGGAATGGTTGCTGCTGATTAGTTGTTGCTGCCACAGCCCGGTCATAATTCCACCTTGCAAGCCCATCCAAAAGATATGTCTGAAAGAAGGTGTCACTTGCCAGCGTGCCTATAAATGAAAAAAAAAAATAATAAATTCACAGAACAAAAATTTCATATAAATACACAAATAGCTGTTCTTGCAATTCTCATAATTATTTCAGTATAAATCATATCTTAATTTAATAATTCAGTTAAATAATTTATTAACCTGGGATGAATCTGTTAAGGTGCAGGTGAAATGACTCAAGTGAAGTGGAACCTCTGGCACAGCGGTATGTTGGCAGGCGGTGCCCTCCCTTCAGTACAGTACCCGTCTGCATGTAGAGCTGCACACCGGCAGGATCCTGGATGCAGGCCACATGCTTCCGCTGGGACTTTAAAATCTCTCTCATGCGGGCTGAGTTTATTAGTGGGACTCCCAGAGTGTCATGACCAGCATCTCCATCAAAGGCCTGAACATGGCTCTCAATCAGTGCCAGGGTCTCTTTGGTCCCGTGAGTGGTTCTCCTGCAATGTAGCGCTAGCTCGCTACGACTGATAAAGCGCAGCACATCAGCCTCGGATGATGGTTTCCCATCAGCTTCCAGCTCTGCTTGCTTAGCCATCTTCAGGGCAGCCAGGTCGACCTGGTCCCACATGAAAATACAATGGCTGAGGCCACTCATAAATGTGGCATATAACTGGTGAGAGTCGGTGGTGCAGCCGACAGCAAACCTTCGCATGAAGTGCCAGACATCTAACCGGATGGTCATTTGCCCCCACTCTTCAAACATCCTCATCAAAAGAGTGTTGCCACAGCAGTCTCGGTCGACATACAGCACTTCGGGAGGAGCCACCCCAGCCACTCTGTATCGCTTGATAAGGCCTTCTATCATTGGCCCCAGACCAAAACCTTCGCTCGCTGTGAGCACGGACATGATCACCTGTCCATGCTCATTGCCAACATTAGTTGCCCAAGTAGCAGTGCCATAGCTGCGTCCTGCTAGTTTTCTGGCCACTTTTTTGGTAGAATCCATTTTTAAGATTCGACCATATTGTGATGTTATAGTGGCCTTGACCTCATCCAGCCTTTGCAGGACATCCTGGGCATACACCTGCATCAGCCATCGGTGCTTGGGTATAGAAGGCATTGAAGGAGCAGGTTCAAATGTCACAGGCAGGATTAGGCTCGACGTGACAGCACTGGCAATCCCCTTGCAATCTGTCAGATACTGGACTGTCTTTTGCAACCAGACATCAACATGACGCTCCTGTAGCTTGCGCTGGATCTGGCTGCTGCTGTTTCCCAGCCCACGCTGACGCATCAAAGTTACTACCTCAAAGTCACATGCAAGTTTTGAAGTAAGAATGCAAGGGAACAGCACCCTGTGGCCAATGTCGAGCTGGGAAACGAGATCATGGCTCCAGCTGATGACCTTCCTTTTACATCTTCGGCAGGCAAGGTACTCAGATGCCACAAAGTACATCTCACCCATGGCAACCACCTGCCTGATCTTTTGATGCAAGCCAGCTGAGGTCAGAAGTTCTTTTTGACAGTCTGGATGCGGACAAGTCAGCTTCACTTGCCACAGTTTTCGTGGCATCCAGAGCAGCAGGCGATGGCCAAAGTAATTCTCCAAGGAAGGAGAATTACTGGTCTTCAGTGGCACCGGTGGAGGATACCACCAAAGTTTGTTCACCCTACTAAATACCAGCTCAGGATGCCCCTGTGCTGTCCACCTGAACAGGGCCTTGGAGATCCAACTCTGGTCCACTTCAGGCAGGGTGTGTGTCCATCCAGCAGCAAGACAGACTCGTCTTGCTGAAAAAATTAAATAAAATAGAAAAACAGAAAATAAACACATAAATAAACAAATTCACATTACTTCACTTTACTTTATTATCCCTGGAAAGGAAACGTTGAATACTTTAAATAAGTATAAACGTACATGCCACATATGACTCCTCAAACCTAGCTGCCTCTGCCAGCAGTGTGCTGTCATCTATCTCAAGGGACACAGTCGGACAGGTGAGGGTGGCTGAGGGCCCTGTGGCTGTCTCAAGGGACACAGTCGGACAGGTGAGAGTGGCTGAGGGTCCTGTGGCTGTCTCAAGGGACACAGTCGGACAGGTGAGGGTGGAGGAGGGCCCTGTGGCTGTCTCAAGGGACACAGTCGGACAGGTGAGGGTGGCTGAGGGCCCTGTGGCTGTCTCAAGGGACACAGTCGGACAGGTGAGGGTGGCTGAGGGCCCTGTGGCTGTCTCAAGGGACACAGTCGGACAGGTGAGGGTGGCTGAGGGTCCTGTGGCTGTCTCAAGGGACACAATCGGACAGGTGAGGGTGGCTGAGGGTCCTGTGGCTGTCTCAAGGGACACAGTTGGACAGGTGAGGGTGGCTGAGGGCCCTGTGGCTGTCTCAAGGGACACAGTCGGACAGGTGAGGGTGGCTGAGGGTCCTGTGGCTGTCTCAAGGGACACAGTCGGACAGGTGAGGGTGGCTGAGGGCCCTGTGGCTGTCTCAAGGGACACAGTCGGACAGGTGAGGGTGGCTGAGGGTCCTGTGGCTGTCTCAAGGGACACAGTCGGACAGATGAGGGTGGCTGAGGGCCGCGCACGTGCCTGGGCCAAAGCTACAAAAAAAACACAGGACAAACAGATAAACATGACTACTGAACAGCAATAAATGCTAAACAAACCAAAAAAGTGTTATACAAATAAATGTTTGCTTACAAGGTGCGACTTTGAGGGGGGAAACCAGTCTTTTTACAGCCTTGTTCAAGTTTTTTTGGTTAGGCAACTTCCTAACCAAGAGGGAGCGGAGAGAGGCAGTAGAAGTATGGGTGGTGGTAGCGTGCTGGGTGGGGGTGGTGAACTCTGTGGGGGCAGAGTGCTGGGAGTCAGCAGCATGCTGGGGAGCTTTCCCAGCATATTGCTCTTCCTTCATGGCAATGGCAATTCTGCCAGAAGGAAAGAGCTCAATATACTCTCTGAAACTCCCCTTGTTGTGGGCATGTTCTTGGGAGTCTTTGCTGCCTCCTGTGGGGTCCCTCTTCATAGCTGCCACCAGATAAGCAGCATACCCCAGGGCATTTTCAGCCACCCACCTAAATGTTTGCCCACGAAATACACCAAACTGGATTTCAAAGAAACCCAACAGGTGCTTTCTGTTAGACAGATCTCCGTGGTGCTCACTTAAACTTTTCCTGGCTTTGTCCAGCACTTTCTCCGGGGGCAGGGGTCTTGTGTATGGCTTTCCTTTGTTGGCTTCCTTCACCTTTGATGCTTCCACTGTATCCGTCAGATTCAGGCTTCCATCAGCCCGTCTCCTGAAGCGAGGTTCCATCTAAATCAAAAAAAGTGAACTATATTTACTTATGATCACCTTTTAATGTTGATTTTATATTATGCTTTGTTTGTGTATATATTTTCCTACAGGCTAAAAATGTTGGCTAACATATCAGAATTATCCCAGAGTAAAAGGTAATTTTTCAGATAATTATTATACATTAAAGTATAACTTTTGTCCCACCTGAGACAGGGAAGGGAAAGTTCAGTCTATTCTATGTGATCTCCTTTTTAAAGACAAATTTTTCACAAATTTGTCTGCTCTATTACAAGTAAAGATCATACATTCAAAATTCTACAAACAAAATATACTTAAAGTACTAAAAGTAGAAGCATAATGCATACTATATTATTGCATTATAACAAGTAATGCATTAATGTGTAAGAATCGTTTTAATGTTGCAGCTGGTAAAACTGTAACTTAATATACTTTATATTCTGCTTGGTCGACTAATCTACAAAAATATGAAATACTTTTTTTTATTATAATATTTTACATTGATTAGCTGAATTATTAGCTTGTCTGAACTACAGGTTATTCATTCAAAACAGCTTTATATATTTGACACTTTATTTTTATGTTAACATAAAAACACAACTCACTTTACAATATGCTGGCACTAGTATGCATTAAATAAATACAATTAAATGCATCTATTCATGCTTAATTCATGCACAGATAATCATGACTTAACATATAACTCATTAAGGACCAAACCATTTATTAATTATTACTGCATTGGCAACAAATGAACATTTTATATGATTCATAGATAAAGAAATCAATAAATTGTTGTTATTAGTTAAATGTGTCATAATGTATCCATTCCTTAATAACATATTATATTAACTAACAGTGTAAAATTATATCAATAATGAATCATTAGATAATAATTTGTAAAGATATCATTATGTTATTACTTTAACTTTACTTGTTGAGGTACATGACTAATTAAAAAAAAATCCATAACCACAATAACATATTAACAATAGGTTAATAGCTCTTTACCTCAACAAGTAAAGTCATAACATGATTCCTTTGAAAATCATTAGCTCATGATTAATTAAAGCTGACAACTGGAAGTTGAAGTAAATAGCTTTGGCCACTGTAGTAATTAAAATATACATTTACGTCATTAGTTAATATAATGTTATTAAGGAACTAATACATTAAATTAAATTTAACTAATAAAATTGTATTTATTAATTAATCTATGAAACATATAGAATGTTTATTAGTTGCTGATGTAGTAATCATTAATTAATGGTTTAAGTTAGTCCTTCATTCGTTTACATTAACTCATGATTATCTGTGCATTCGTTAAGTATAAATTAATGCATATTTGTGCACCAGTATTGATAAAAGATTCACTTACATTGCAAATGTTGGTTAGAAATTAATCGATGACCGTTATCTTCTTCTTCAGCCGTGATCCGCAAGTCTCCGGGAGTTCTTGACGTTATCAATTGTTGTTGATAACTTGTTGTTACTACAAAGAATCACGGATGAGGGACGAGTGCTGATTGGTCAATTTCTTGTTGTTACTGGGCGGAATCACAGTTTCGATACGAGCGCTGATTGGCTAATTGCTTGTTGTTACTGGGGGGAATCACGGTTGCGATACGAGCGCTGATTGGCTAATTCGCGGTTACGATACGAGCGCTGATTGGCTACTTCGCGGTTGCTATACGAGCGCCGATTGGCTAAAACATAAATTTCATGGTTGCAGCCGGGAACGTGATTGGCTGTCATAACAAAGAATAACCACGACCTACAGGTGACATGGAGCGCCACTGGCCCACCATTAGTAAAGACCCCTGACTGCTACAGAGTTGTTGGTTTTAGATGTGACAGTGGCAAGCATTGCTGTCTGCTTATTCTCACCTTGTTTTCAGGAGGTAAGCCCACCAGCCCACCAGCCCACCAGCCCACCAGCCCCTCCCTGGTGGTCTAGTGGTTAGGATTCGGCGCTCTCACCGCCGCGGCCCGGGTTCGATTCCCGGTCAGGGAAAGCTCTTTTGGCTTCCAATTGTGGACTGCGAATTCAAGCTCTGCTAACAGCTGCGAGAAATCCAGCTTCAAACCAAAAAAATGGTGAGCACTTAAAAAAAAGACCTCCTTCGAGCCGGAGTCAAACCAGCGACCTAAGGATTGCCAACACTCCAACCTACAGTCCTCCGCTCTACCAGCTGAGCTATCGAAGGGGCAAAGTGTTAGACAGAAACTCGACATATCACGGTCTTGTAGCTCTACTGCTGGCCAAAAAGTCACTTCTGGTGCAGGAAGATGTGCTGGATTTTTGAGGAGGGAATCAAAAAGGAGCATGCGTTCCCATACCGGGAGTCAAAACTGGGCCGCCTGGGTGAAAACCAGGAATCCTAAGCGCTAGACCATATGGAATTTGGAAACCTTAAACTGGCCATTGGCTTCTGGCACTCTTTCCATACAAGTGGTCAGTGTGGGCGCAGGATCTTGTAGTGGCCTGTTGCTTTAGGTCCGCGACTGTAACAATGTGATAATAATTTGGCAAAACAAGAATTATCCAAAAGGACGGTTTTCTGATTTATATAGTGTTGTAGGCATTCAAGGGATCTGTTTTTTTACTCACCCCAGGGGTTCAGTTTTTTTGGGCAGATTCCAGTGAACCTAGAATCTTCTGATCTGTAGTCAGACACGTTATCCATTGCGCCACTGGCCCACCGATAGTAGAGACTCCCGATTGCTACAGAGTTGTTGATTTTAGATGTGACAGTGGCAAGCATTGCTGTCTGCTTATTCTCACTTTGTTATCAGGAGGTAAGCCTACCAGCCCACCAGCCCACCAGTCCCTCCCTGGTGGTCTAGTGGTTAGGATTTGGCGCTCTCACCGCCGCGGCCCGGGTTCGATTCCCGGTCAGGGAAAGCTCTTTTGGCTTCCAATTGTGGACTGCGAATTCAAGCTCTGCTAACAGCTGCGAGAAATCCAGCTTCAAACCAAAAAAATGGTGAGCACTTGAAAAAAAGACCTCCTTCGAGCCGGAGTCGAACCAGCGACCTAAGGATTGCCAACACTCCAACCTGGTGCAGGAAGATGTGCTGGATTTTTGAGGAGGGAAGCAAAAAGAAGCATGCGTTCCTATACCGGGAGACGAAGCTGGGCCACCTGGGTGAAAACCAGGAATCCTAACCGCTGGACCATATGGGATTTGGACACCTTAAACCGGCCAGTGGCGCACTTTCCATACATGAGGTCAGTGTGGGCGCAGGATCTAGTAGTGGCCTTTTGCTTTAGGTCTGTGACTGTAACAATGTGATAATAATTTGGCAAAACAAGAATTATCCAAAAGGACGGTTTTCTGAATTATATAGTTTTGTATGCATTCAAGGGATCTGTTTTTTTTTACCTACCCCGGGGGTTCAGTTTTTTTGGGCAGATTCCTGTGATTGCTAAATTGATACCTTGAACTGGTAATTAAGCTCTTGTCCAGGTGAAAATACTTGTGTCATGCTTCTGAAAACACACATTGCAACCATTATCTAGATGAAAATCTGTCTGTCATCGGTCTGTCAAGGTACAAAATTGACATTTTGTGGCAATTAGTGATAAGGCTTCAAAATGGCAAGCCTGTGACATCAAAACAACATGGCATTACACCCTTCAAAGTAATGAAGCAGTTACAGAGTAGCGATGAAATTGTTCATTCGAAAATCAACTGGCTGCCTGCCTGCAGTTTATTTCCCCTTTAATCGCCGAGCTTGTCGGAGTGCTTGTTAGACGAATGGCAATACCGAAACATGTCCGTGTCTTCCCTAGACATCGGAAAGGGTGTGCAGAATATGTTTTTTTTTTTTGGAAAAAAAGAAGAATGCCTGAAGATTTGCCTTTTCTTCTGGATTTTGGAGAAGAGAAAAAAAACACAACAACAAAATAAGCCGGAGAAAAACAAGCACAGAGCGAGCCAGCCAGGAGTCGAACCTAGAATCTTCTGATCCATAGTCAGACGCGTTATCCATTGCGCCAAGGCCGGCGCCCATTAGTCGAGGTAAAGATCCTAAAAGATGCACAGGGACGCGAGTTTGCGGCCCACTCCGAACAGTGATGGAATTCCTGGAATGTGTCTGCTTTGACGCTGCTGATGCACGTGTACGTAATCATCATTCTCCCCCGTAATTTAATCGAATGTAAATTCGCCCCCCCAACTTTAATTTGGGAACTGTCCAAAGTAAACACTCTCAGGTTATGTATGTTTCATTCATACCGGACGCCAGAGGGCGCTCTCTCGCTTACAGTCCAAAACAGACTCGTAAAAGCATTAGCTCGTGACCACTATGTGACGCACGCTACAGGAAATACCTTATATGGACAAAAGCATCAAGCCGTCACTGGATAAAAAAGTCGAAATGATTTGACAGACAAAACGTGAATATTCATTGCAACAAATACATGATTTGTGTTTTTGTGCATTTTCACAACAAAATACATGAATAACGCAGCGCTAACTAACTCATTTTTTACAGTATATTATTTTTTACAGTATAACATTATATTATTATATTTTCTGAAAGTCCCTGTTTTTGTGTGTGTGTGTGTTTTATTGTTATGTAATACTGGAATACTTAAAAAAAATTGCAACTTCAAATACAGTGAGAAATAGGCACAAAAACATTGCTAGTGCAAAGATTAAGATTAACAACCCTTTTTATTTGCAAATATAAAGTCAATAAAAAAATTATAACAGCAGTGCAAATATATATGCATGTACAAATATTGTGAGAATACAAAAAGGCACAATAACAATAGTGTGAGGGCAAATATTAACAATCCTTTTAATCTCCATATATATTTTAAAGCCAATAAAACATTTAGAACAGTAGTGCAATTTTGACACATCAATTAAAAATAATAAACAGTAAACCAAAAATGTTTACCACAGTAGTAAAATGTTTACATATCAGTTTAAAAAATATAATAAATATCAAACCAAAACAAACACAATAACAATAGTGTGAGGGCAAATATTAACAACCCTTTTAATCTCCATATTCATTTTAAAGCCAATAAAACATTTAGAAAAGTAGTGCAATTTTGACACATCAATTAAAAATAATAAACAGTAAACCAAAAATGTTTACCACAGTAGTAAAATGTTTACATATCAGTTTAAAAAATATAATAAATATCAAACCAAAACAAACACAATAACAATAGTGTGAGGGCAAATATTAACAACCCTTTTAATCTCCATATACATTTTAAAGCCAATAAAACATTTAGAACAGTAGTGCAATTTTGACACATCAATTAAAAATAATAAACAGTAAACCAAAAATGTTTACCACAGTAGTAAAATGTTTACATATCAGTTTAAAAAATATAATAAATATCAAACCAAAACAAACACAATAACAATAGTGTGAGGGCAAATATTAACAACCCTTTTAATCTCCATATTCATTTTAAAGCCAATAAAACATTTAGAAAAGTAGTGCAATTTTGACACATCAATTAAAAATAATAAACAGTAAACCAAAAATGTTTACCACAGTAGTAAAATGTTTACATATCAGTTTAAAAAATATAATAAATATCAAACCAAAACAAACACAATAACAATAGTGTGAGGGCAAATATTAACAACCCTTTTAATCTCCATATACATTTTAAAGCCAATAAAACATTTAGAACAGTAGTGCAATTTTGACACATCAATTAAAAATAATAAACAGTAAAACAAAAATGTTTACCACAGTAGTAAACTTTCTACATATCAGTGTAAAAATATAATACATATCAAACCAAAACAAACATTTGCAGTGCAATTTTGACATCAGACTAAGAAAATAATAAATAGTAAACCAAGACAAACATTTACCACAGTAGTGCAATTTTGACATATTAGCCAAAAAAAAGTAAATCAAAACAAAAATGGACCATAGTAGTGCAATTATGACATATTCGCCCCTAAAAAAATAGTAAATCAAATATACCAAAACCAAAATAATGATAATAATAAAAACATAAACATACCATATATATATAATGGTATGAAATATTTTTCCAACAGAGGCATGCAGCAGAGGAAACACACAGTAATTACACATTTTAGAGACAGCTGTCATTGTTGGAGACTTGTAAATTGCACTATAAAGCAAACATTAACCAAAAAAAAATTTAATGTGCTGAAATAGCAGTTTTAAGAAGCTGGAGGGTTGCCATTCCCCTTTTTTTTTCTTCTATAACCTCGTTCCTGCAGCACAGCCCTCCATTCACCATATGATTGAGTCTCAGACTCTTTGCAGAACCAGTTGCCAAAGTACTGAAGATGTGATGGTGGCTTTCTCTCTTTGTTACACTTTCTGCAAAGAATGACATCTGTCTTCTTCACATATTTTCTTGTGACAGTTCCAGTGCGCTCCCTCTCCAGTTTTCTCTTTCTGTATTGCTGAGTGGAGTAAGGAACATCTTGACCGGATGTCTGTGTCTGAGCTGATGGTGGCAGAGCTGAAGGTAAAGGGAAGTTGAAGAACATCACCTGTGAGGCAAGTGCCTTTCACTGTAGGAAGCTGCACAGATGGTAAAATGAAAGGGAGAGAGATGGGTAGTGCTGGTGCAATGACAGGAAGGCCTTGATGTGATGTTGGAGCCTGGGAGATGGCCTGGGGTTGCAACCTCCCCTTAAGTTTTGCCTTCCCAGCAGTGTTTGGTGGCAGGATAAAAAGGTGAGGCTCAGCCAAATTGCCTGGATAGAGAGTTGGTCCTTTCTGCATAGCCGCAGGAAGCGTCTCGGGTCCTGCCATGGGTGCGTCTGGGGCTTGGATACCCTGCTTCAAAATCTCTTGTTCCTGTGACTTGCCATGCCTGCTGAACCTGGGAAACATAAAACGACAGATATTAATAAACATTTAAGCAATACAAAAGATCAACTACTATTTGTCATGACTATGACGCAGCAGCATGACACAGCTGAGATCACACAGCAGTCGTCTAATGTATTACTGCTTTTGTGAAATGGCTACTTTATTGAGATTAACATTGTATTATGAATTATTGATTCTTGCAGTCTGCTGAAGACAGCTGATCCATGTCATAAATCTTATCTTTCATAATGAAGAAGAAAACAGAAGTTGAACTCTTGTTGATTTGTTTCTAGACCTGCAAACCAGCCATGGTTACATTAAGGCTGATGATATAAAAAATTTTGAGAAGTGTTTCTTGGGTACGTTCCCCACTGAGAATGGGTAACAAATTTCAATCTGGATACTTCAGATCAATCTTGCGCTCTGTGTCTTGCCTGGTTGCCTGTTGATGGCAATATTAACCAAAGTTGCCCAGCAGCATTGATCAAAAAAAGTTGCCGTGTAACATCAGCCCTTAGCTGCTTTAAGTTTAGGCATAGCGGTGACAATGCTTATTTACTCACCATTGTGTGACTGTTGCAGCGTTCACTTCTGGGAGCTGGATGGTGGTCTCACTCATCACCTTAGCATTAGTGAGGATGCACTCTCGGATGTGCTTGTAAGCACGTGCTACAACAGTGAAGCGGGACACCCTTACTCCGTCACAGCGCACCGCGTTTGGGTAGAGAGCACAGAGCCTTGTGAAAATGGCCTCCACCACTCGGTTGAAGTCAGGCCACTGTGCAGTACTATGAGCCCCAACGAAACACCTGCAAATTACAACAGGATACATATTATTAATGTAAGATTGTTTTCATTGTGTGATCTTATTTTTATTTTCCCTTTCCTATTCTGTCTGTTTTGCTTTGTGTTGTCTAAATGTTCATTGATAATATCTGCCCATAGTTATGTTTTCTTTCTTTGTTTTGTTTTTAGATTGATGTTGAAATGTCATATCAATAAATCAGGTCTCTACTGGATTACTGTGTTGTGGAATTATTACAGGGTGTTGTTAGTCAGCCTGTCAGATTTTTTTCACAATAATGACTGCATATTATCCCGCTTATTACATGGCTACTTACTAAAGTACAGTAAAAGACAAATTATTTGACACAACATATTGATACAAAATGATTTTACCGATTTAAGAAATGATTGCTTTGTTTCTGCTAAATTAATTATTCCAATGCACGGTTGTAACTGTGTCCATAGCAATGTAACATACTTAGCAACCTAATAAATATAGTCAGAATTAAATGTAAATCACAACTAATAAGTTATGTTATAACCAAGATAAGCTAGTCATAAAGGTGTCAGGTTACTAAACAAAAAAAGTTGTAGGTGATATTTCAGCCAGTTTCAGATATATATATATATATTACAAAACAATTTGTAAACCCTGTTTACTAAATATAACATACCTTTTGGTGCTCTCCACACCTGGGGCCACAATCTTCTTAGTGGCCCTGAATCGACCACCAGACGGTGGTCTCTGAAGCCAACCAAGAACTCTGCCAAGTCCTGCACGGCTTCATACCCCTCAATATTATCAGGTCCAACCGAATCCTAAAATGAAAGATAATTTAGGAACTTTTGATAGCATCAATGAAAACAAATATTCACATGAAAGCACATCCAATGTAACCCAGATTATGTTTACATACATGTAAATGTAAATAAAAAATAAACTGGGCCCTTACATCATGTGAAGTGTTCTCTTCCGATGTTGGACGATCCGTTTCTGCATATAATCGGTCCACTGGGACAACATCAAAAAGGTAAATATTGATTTGAAATTTGTATTTATGCCTTTCAATGTGTTAAATACAAATTTATAGTTAGTGTGATAACAAATACCGAAATCTTTATGAATACTTTGGTAAAACTCACAGCTATGTGCTCCAGGAAAGAGTCCTAGATTTGATTGAGTGTGCAGTGAGCTGCTGACAGGAGATGACACTGGTGATGGAGGGACCACAAACAGTGATGACGTGGGGCTGGTTGCTGGAGGAGTTGGAGATGATGCTGCAGACGCTGCAGACACTGATGCTTGTGAAGAGGCAGCAGGTGTCCGTTCAGTGTCAAAGGTGGGGACAGTGATGTCCTGAAACTCCTCAAGTTCAGCATAACCTTCATCCACCTCTATACCAACCTCAGTGGTCTCTGACTCTTCAATGGCCAACTTGTAGTCCTGCAGAACTTTACCAGTTTGCTGGTAAAGATATTCCACTCCAATAAGCTCACCTTTAAAATAGAAAAACATTGACAATTAGATAACATACCATAATATTATATTATAACTTAGTGGTTCAGTGGTTTATACTTAAATTAAAGTGTCACTAAAAACAAAAAAAAATTGTTATATACCAGTGTACTTTCTTGGCCCAACATAAGGAATGATTTTCATGCCCATAAGCTCCTCTGCAAGAGTGTTGACAGCATGACGCAGAAGATGGTTGTAGGAATGGTTGCTGCTGATTAGTTGTTGCTGCCACAGCCCGGTCCTCATTCCACCTTGCAAGCCCATCCAAAAGATATGTCTGAAAGAAGGTGTCACTTGCCAGCGTGCCTATAAATGAAAAAAAAAATAATAAATTCACAGAACAAAAATTTCATATAAATACACAAATAGCTGTTCTTGCAATTCTCATAATTATTTCAGTATAAATCATATCTTAATTTAATAATTCAGTTAAATAATTTATTAACCTGGGATGAATCTGTTAAGGTGCAGGTGAAATGACTCAAGTGAAGTGGAACCTCTGGCACAGCGGTATGTTGGCAGGTGGTGCCCTCCCTTCAGTACAGTACCCGTCTGCATGTAGAGCTGCACACCGGCAGGATCCTGGATGCAGGCCACATGCTTCCGCTGGGACTTTAAAATCTCTCTCATGCGGGCTGAGTTTATTAGTGGGACTCCCAGAGTGTCACGACCAGCATCTCCATCAAAGGCCTGAACATGGCTCTCAATCAGCGCCAGGGTCTCTTTGGTCCCGTGAGTGGTTCTCCTGCAATGTAGCGCTAGCTCGCTACGACTGATAAAGCGCAGCACATCAGCCTCGGATGATGGTTTCCCATCAGCTTCCAGCTCTGCTTGCTTAGCCATCTTCAGGGCAGCCAGGTCGACCTGGTCCCACATGAAAATACAATGGCTGAGGCCACTCATAAATGTGGCATATAACTGGTGAGAGTCGGTGGTGCAGCCGACAGCAAACCTTCGCATGAAGTGCCAGACATCTAACCGGATGGTCATTTGCCCCCACTCTTCAAACATCCTCCTCAAAAGAGTGTTGCCACAGCAGTCTCGGTCGACATACAGCACTTCGGGAGGAGCCACCCCAGCCACTCTGTATCGCTTGATAAGGCCTTCTATCATTGGCCCCAGACCAAAACCTTCGCTCGCTGTGAGCACGGACATGATCACCTGTCCATGCTCATTGCCAACATTAGTTGCCCAAGTAGCAGTGCCATAGCTGCGTCCTGCTAGTTTTCTGGCCACTTTTGAAAGTGAAAGTGAAAGTGAAGTGACATTCAGCCAAGTATGGTGACCCATACTCAGAATTTGTGCTCTGCATTTAACCCATCCGAAAATGCACACACACAGAGCAGTGAACACACACACTGTGAGCACACACCCGGAGCAGTGGGCAGCCATTTATGCTGCGGCGCCCGGGGAGCAGTTGGGGGTTCGATGCCTTGCTCAAGGGCACCTAAGTCATGGTATTGAAGGTGGAGAGAGAACTGTACATGCACCCCCCCCACCCACAATTCCTGCCGGCCCGGGACTCGAACTCACAACCTTTCGATTGGGAGTCCGACTCTCTAACCATTAGGCCACGACTTCCCACTTTTTTTGGTAGAATCCATTTTTAAGATTCGACCATATTGTGATGTTATAGCGGCCTTGACCTCATCCAGCCTTTGCAGGACATCCTGGGCATACACCTGCATCAGCCATCGGTGCTTGGGTATAGAAGGCATTGAAGGAGCAGGTTCAAATGTCACAGGCAGGATTAGGCTCGGCGTGACAGCACTGGCAATCCCCTTGCAATCTGTCAGATACTGGACTGTCTTTTGCAACCAGACATCAACATGACGCTCCTGTAGCTTGCACTGGATCTGGCTGCTGCTGTTTCCCAGCCCACGCTGACGCATCAAAGTTACTACCTCAAAGTCACATGCAAGTTTTGAAGTAAGAATGCAAGGGAACAGCACCCTGTGGCCAATGTCGAGCTGGGAAACGAGATCATGGCTCCAGCTGATGACCTTCCTTTTACATCTTCGGCAGGCAAGGTACTCAGATGCCACAAAGTACATCTCACCCATGGCAACCACCTGCCTGATCTTTTGATGCAAGCCAGCTGAGGTCAGAAGTTCTTTTTGACAGTCTGGATGCGGACAAGTCAGCTTCACTTGCCACAGTTTTCGTGGCATCCAGAGCAGCAGGCGATGGCCAAAGTAATTCTCCAAGGAAGGAGAATTACTGGTCTTCAGTGGCACCGGTGGAGGATACCACCAAAGTTTGTTCACCCTACTAAATACCAGCTCAGGATGCCCCTGTGCTGTCCACCTGAACAGGGCCTTGGAGATCCACCTCTGGTCCACTTCAGGCAGGGTGTGTGTCCATCCAGCAGGAAGACAGACTCGTCTTGCTGAAAAAATAAAATAAAATAGAAAAACAGAAAATAAACACATAAATAAACAAATTCACATTGCTTCACTTTACTTTATTATCCCTGGAAAGGAAACGTTGAATACTTTAAATAAGTATAAACGTACATGCCACATATGACTCCTCAAACTTAGCTGCCTCTGCCAGCAGTGTGCTGTCATCTATCTCAAGGGACACAGTCGGACAGGTGAGGGTGGCTAAGGGCCCTGTGGCTGTCTCAAGGGACACAGTCGGACAGGTGAGAGTGGCTGAGGGTCCTGTGGCTGTCTCAAGGGACACAGTCGGACAGGTGAGGGTGGCTGAGGGCCCTGTGGCTGTCTCAAGGGACACAGTCGGACAGGTGAGGGTGGCTGAGGGCCCTGTGGCTGTCTCAAGGGACACAGTCGGACAGGTGAGGGTGGCTGAGGGCCCTGTGGCTGTCTCAAGGGACACAGTCGGACAGGTGAGGGTGGCTGAGGGTCCTGTGGCTGTCTCAAGGGACACAGTCGGACAGGTGAGGGTGGCTGAGGGTCCTGTGGCTGTCTCAAGGGACACAGTCGGACAGGTGAGGGTGGCTGAGGGTCCTGTGGCTGTCTCAAGGGACACAGTCGGACAGGTGAGGGTGGCTGAGGGTCCTGTGGCTGTCTCAAGGGACACAGTCGGACAGGTGAGGGTGGCTGAGGGCCCTGTGGCTGTCTCAAGGGACACAGTCGGACAGGTGAGGGTGGCTGAGGGTCCTGTGGCTGTCTCAAGGGACACAGTCGGACAGGTGAGGGTGGCTGAGGGCCGCGCACGTGCCCAGGCCAAAGCTACAAAAAAAACACAGGACAAACAGATAAACATGACTACTGAACAGCAATAAATGCTAAACAAACCAAAAAAGTGTTATACAAATAAATGTTTGCTTACAAGGTGCGACTTTGAGGGGGGAAACCAGTCTTTTTACAGCCTTGTTCAAGTTTTTTGGTTAGGCAACTTCCTAACCAAGAGGGAGCGGAGAGAGGCAGTAGAAGTATGGGTGGTGGTAGCGTACTGGGTGGGGGTGGTGAACTCTGTGGGGGCAGAGTGCTGGGAGTCAGCAGCATGCTGGGGAGCTTTCCCAGCATATTGCTCTTCCTTCATGGCAATGGCAATTCTGCCAGAAGGAAAGAGCTCAATATACTCCCTGAAACTCCCCTTGTTGTGGGCATGTTCTTGGGAGTCTTTGCTGCCTCCTGTGGGGTCCCTCTTCATAGCTGCCACCAGATAAGCAGCATACCCCAGGGCATTTTCAGCCACCCACCTAAATGTTTGCCCACGAAATACACCAAACTGGATTTCAAAGAAACCCAACAGGTGCTTTCTGTTAGACAGATCTCCGTGGTGCTCACTTAAACTTTTCCTGGCTTTGTCCAGCACTTCCTCCGGGGGCAGGGGTCTTGTGTATGGCTTTCCTTTGTTGGCTTCCTTCACCTTTGATGCTTCCACTGTATCCGTCAGATTCAGGCTTCCATCAGCCCGTCTCCTGAAGCGAGGTTCCATCTAAATTAAAAAAAGTGAACTATATTTACTTATGATCACCTTTTAATGTTGATTTTATATTATGCTTTGTTTGTGTATATATTTTCCTACAGGCTAAAAATGTTGGCTAACATATCAGAATTATCCCAGAGTAAAAGGTAATTTTTCAGATAATTATTATACATTAAAATATAACTTTTGTCCCACCTGAGACAGGGAAGGGAAAGTTCAGTCTATTCTATGTGATCTCCTTTTTAAAGACAAATTTTTCACAAATTTGTCTGCTCTATTACAAGTAAAGATCATACATTCAAAATTCTAGAATCAAAATATACTTAAAGTACTAAAAGTAGAAGCATAATGCATACTATATTATTGCATTATAACAAGTAATGCATTAATGTGTAAGAATCGTTTTAATGTTGCAGCTGGTAAAACTGTAACTTAATATACTTTATATTCTGCTTGGTCGACTAATCTACAAAAATATGAAATACTTTTTTTTTATTATAATATTTTACATTGATTAGCTGAATTATTAGCTTGTCTGAACTACAGGTTATTCATTCAAAACAGCTTTATATATTTGACACTTTATTTTTGTTAACATAAAAACACAACTCACTTTACAATATGCTGGCACTAGTATGCATTAAATAAATACAATTAAATGCATTAATTCATGCTTAATTCATGCACAGATAATCATGACTTAACATATAACTTATTAAGGACCAAACCATTTATTAATTATTACTGCATTGGCAACAAATGAACATTTTATATGATTCATAGATAAAGAAATCAATAAATTGTTGTTATTAGTTAAATGTGTCATAATGTATCCATTCCTTAATAACATATTATATTAACTAACAGTGTAAAATTATATCAATAATGAATCATTAGATAATAATTTGTAAAGATATCATTATGTTATTACTTTAACTTTACTTGTTGAGGTACATGACTAATTTAAAAAAATCCATAACCACAATAACATATTAACAATAGGTTAATAGCTCTTTACCTCAACATGTAAAGTCATAACATGATTCCTTTGAAAATCATTAGCTCATGATTAATTAAAGCTGACAACTGGAAGTTGAAGTAAATAGCTTTGGCCACTGTAGTAATTAAAATATACATTTACGTCATTAGTTAATATAATGTTATTAAGGAACTAATACATTAAAGTAAATTTAACTAATAAAATTGTATTTATTAATTAATCTATGAAACATATAGAATGTTTATTAGTTGCTGATGTAGTAATCATTAATTAATGGTTTAAGTTAGTCCTTCATTCGTTTACATTAACTCATGATTATCTGTGCATTCGTTAAGTATAAATTAATGCATATTTGTGCACCAGTATTGTAAGTGTTACTTTTTTATTGATAAAAGATTCACTTACATTGCAAATGTTGGTTAGAAATTAATCGATGACCGTTATCTTCTTCTTCAGCCGTGATCCGCAAGTCTCCGGGGGTTCTTGACGTTATCAATTGTTGTTGATAACTTGTTGTTACTACGAAGAATCACGGATGAGGAACGAGCGCTGATTGGTCAATTTCTTGTTGTTACTGGGCGGAATCACGGTTGCGATACGAGCGCTGATTGGCTAATTGCTTGTTGTTACTGGGGGGAATCACGGTTGCGATACGAGCGCTGATTGGCTAATTCGCGGTTACGATACGAGCGCTGATTGGCTACTTCGCGGTTGCTATACGAGCGCCGATTGGCTAAAACATAAATTTCATGGTTGCAGCCGGGAACGTGATTGGCTGTCATAACAAAGAATAACCACGACCTACAGGTGACATGGAGCGCAACTGGCCCACCAATAGTAAAGACCCCTGATTGCTACAGAGTTGTTGGTTTTAGATGTGACAGTGGCAAGCATTGCTGTCTGCTTATTCTCACCTTGTTTTCAGGAGGTAAGCCCACCAGCCCACCATCCCACCAGCCCCTCCCTGGTGGTCTAGTGGTTAGGATTCGGCGCTCTCACCGCCGCGGCCCAGTTTCGATTCCCGGTCAGGGAAAGCTCTTTTGGCTTCCAATTGTGGACTGCGAATTCAAGCTCTGCTAACAGCTGCGAGAAAGCCAGCTCCAAACCAAAAAAATGGTGAGCACTTGAAAAAAAGACCTCCTTCAAGCCGGAGTAGAATCCGGCGACCTAAGGATTGCCAACACTCCAACCTACAGTCCTCCGCTCTACCAGCTGAGCTATCGAAGGGGCAAAGTGTTAGACAGAACCACGACATATCACGGTCTTGTAGCTCTACTGCTGGACTAAAAGTCACTTCTGGTGCAGGAAGATGTGCTGGATTTTTGAGGAGGGAATCAAAAAGGAGCATGCGTTCCCATACCGGGAGTCAAACCTGGGCCGCCTGGGTGAAAACCAGGAATCCTAAGCACTAGACCATATGGGATTTGGAAACCTTAAACTGGCCATTGGCTTCTGGCGCACTTTCCATACATGTGGTCAGTGGGGGCGCAGGATCTTGTAGTGGCCTGTTGCTTTAGGTCTGCGACTGTAACAATGTGATAATCATTTGGCAAAACAAGAATTATCCAAAAGGACGGTTTTCTGAATTATATAGTGTTGTATGCATTCAAGGGATCTGTTTTTTTAACTCAGCCTGGGAGTTCAGTTTTTTTGGGCAGAATCCTGTGATTGCTGAATTGATACCTCAAACTGGTAATTAAGCTCTTTTCCAGGTGAAAATACTTGTGTCATCCATATGAAAACACACACGGCAACCGTTATCTAGAAGAAAAACTGCCTATTGTCACTCTGTCAAGGTACAAAAATGACATTGTGAGGGTAACAATGAAAGTGAGACCAATTTTTAATCGGCAAAGTTGCTGATTATTCGCTCCTTCAGTTTAACTCAGTTTACAACTTATTCTAAATGTCCAGGTGGAAATTAGTGATGGATTGGGGATGTTGGGCCCACCATCCCCCCCTGGTGGTCTAGTGGTTAGGATTCGGCGCTCTCACCGCCGTGGCCCGGGTTCGATTCCCGGTCAGGGAAAGCTCTTTTGGCTTCCAATTGTGGACTGCGAATTCAAGCTCTGCTAACAGCTGCGAGAAAGCCAGCTCCAAACCAAAAAAATGGTGAGCACTTGAAAAAAAGACCTCCTTCGAGCCGGAGTCGAACCAGCGACCTAAGGATTGCCAACACTCCAACCTACAGTCCTCCGCTCTACCAGCTGAGCTATCGAAGGGGCAAAGTGTTAGACAGAACCTCGACATATCACGGTCTTGTAGCTCTACTGCTGGACAAAAAGTCACTTCTGGTGCAGGAAGACGTGCTGGATTTTTGAGGAGGGAATCAAAAAGGAGCATGCGTTCCCATACCGGGAGTCAAACCTGGGCCGCCTGGTTGAAAACCAGGAATCCTAAGCGCTAGACCATATGGGATTTGGAAACCTTAAACTGGCCATTGGCTTCTGGCGCACTTTCCATACATGTGGTCAGTGTGGGCGCAGGCTCTTGTAGTGGCCTGTTGCTTTAGGTCTGCGACTGTAACAATGTGATAATAATTTGGCAAAACAAGAATTATCCAAAAGGACGGTTTTCTGAATTATATAGTGTTGTATGCATTCAAGGGATCTGTTTTTTTTTACTCACCCCGGGAGTTAAGTTTATTTGGGCAGATTCCTGTGATTGCTGAATTGATACCTTGAACTGGTAATTAAGCTCTTGTCCAGGTGAAAATACTTGTGTCATGAATCTGAAAACACACATTGCAACCGTTATCTAGATGAAAATCTGACTATCATCGGTCTGTCAAAGTACAAAATTGACATATTGTGAGGTTAATAATGAAAGTGAGACCAATTTTTAATCCGCAAAGTTGCTGATTATTCGCTCGTTCAGTTTAATGCAGATTACAATTTATTCTCAATGTCCAGGTGGCAATTAGTGATAAGGCTTCAAAATGGCAAGCCCGTGACATCAAAACAACATGGCATTACACCCTTCAAAGTAATGAAGCAGTTACAGAGTAGCGATGAAATTGTTCATTCGAAAATCAACTGGCTGCCAGCCTGCAGTTTATTTCCCCTTTAATCGCCGAGCTTGTCGGAGTGCTTGTGAGACGAATGACAATACCGAAGCATGTCCGTGTCTTCCCTAGACATCGGAAAGGGTGTGCAGAATATGTCTTTTTTGGAAAAAAAGAAGAATGCCTGAAGATTTGCCTTTTCTTCTGGATTTTGGAGAAGAAAAAAAAACACAACAACAAAATAAGCTGGAGAAAAACAAGCACAGAGCGAGCCAGCCAGGAGTCAAACCTAGAATCTTCTGATCCATAGTCAGACGCATTATCCATTGCGCCACTGGCCCACCGCTAGTAAAGACCCCTGATTGCTACAGAGTTGTTGGTTTTAGATGAGACAGTGGCAAGCTAAGGATTGCCAACACTCCAACCTACAGTCCTCCACTCTACCAGCTGAGCTATCGAAGGGGCAAAGTGTTAGACAGAACCTCGACGTCTGGTGCAGGAAGATGTGCTGGATTTTTGAGGAGGGAAGCAAAAAGGAGCATGCGTTCCCATACCGTGAGTCGAACCCGGGCGAAAACCAGGAATCCTAACCGCTAGACCATATGGGATTTGGACACCTTAAACTGGCCATTGGCGCACTTTCCATACATGTGGTCAGTGTGGGCGCAGGATCTTGTAGTGGCCTGTTGCTTTAGGTCTGCCACTGTAACAATGTGATAATAATTTGGCAAAACAAGAATTATCCAAAAGGACGGTTTTCTGATTTATATAGTGTTGTATGCATTCAAGGGATCTGTTTTTTTACTCACCCCGGGGGTTCAGTTTTTTTGGGCAGATTCCAGTGAACCTAGAATCTTCTGATCCGTAGTCAGACGCATTATCCATTGCGCCACTGGCCCACCAATAGTAAAGACCCCTGATTGCTACAGAGTTGTTGGTTTTAGATGTGACAGTGGCAAGCATTGCTGTCTGCTTATTCTCACCTTGTTTTCAGGAGGTAAGCCCACCAACCCACCAGCCCACCAGCCCACCAACCCACCAACCCACCAGCCCACCAACCCACCAGCCCCTCCCCGGTGGTCTAGTGGTTAGGATTCGGCGCTCTCACCGCCGCGGCCCGGGTTCGATTCCTGGTCAGGGAAAGCTCTTTTGGCTTCCAATTGTGGACTGCGAATTCTAGCTCTGCTAACAGCTGCGAGAAAGCCAGCTCCAAACCAAAAAAATGGTGAGCACTTGAAAAAAAGACCTCCTTCGAGCCGGAGTCGAACCAGCGAACTAAGGATTGCCAACACTCCAACCTACAGTCCTCCGCTCTACCAGCTGAGCTATCAAAGGGGCAAAGTGTTAGACAGAACCTCGACATATCACGGTCTTGTAGCTCTACTGCTGGCCAAAAAGTCACTTCTGGTGCAGGAAGATGTGCTGGATTTTTGAGGAGGGAATCAAAAAGGAGCATGCGTTCCCATACCGGGAGTCAAACCTGGGCCGCCTGGGTGAAAACCAGGAATCCTAAGCGCTAGACCATATGGGATTTGGAAACCTTAAACTGGCCATTGGCTTCTGGCGCACTTTCCATACATGTGGTCAGTGTGGGCGCAGGATCTTGTAGTGGCCTGTTGCTTTAGGTCTGCGACTGTAACAATGTGATAATAATTTGGTAAAACAAGAATTATCCAAAAGGACGGTTTTCTGAATTATATAGTGTTGCATGCATTCAAGGGATCTGTTTTTTTTTACTCACCCCGGGAGTTCAGTTTATTTGGGCAGATTCCTGTGATTGCTGAATTGATACCTCGAACTGGTAATTAAGCTCTTTTCCAGGTGAAAATACTTGTGTCATCCATTTGAAAACACACACGGCAAACGTTATCTAGAGGAAAAACTGCCTATTGTCAATGTCAATGTCAATGTCACCTTTATTTATATAGCGCTTTAAACAAAATACATTGCGTCAAAGCAACTGAACAACATTCATTAGGAAAACAGTGTCAATAATGCAAAAATGATAGTTAAAGGCAGTTCATCATTGGATTCAGTTATATCATCTCTGTTCAGTTAAATAGTGTCTGTGCATTTATTTGCAATTAAGTCAACGATATCGCTGTAGATGAAGTGTCCCCAACTAAGCAAGCCAGAGGCGACAGCGGCAAGGAACCAAAACTCCATCGGTGACAGAATGGAGAATATGCGATGCTTGATAGGGAGCCAGTGCAGTGTTGACAGGACCGGGCTAATATGGTCATACTTCCTGGTTCTAGTAAGAACTCTTGCTGCTGCATTTTGGACTAGCTGTAGTTTGTTTACTAAGCGTGCAGAACAACCACCCAATAAAGCATTACAATAATCTAACCTTGAGGTCATAAATGCATGGATTAACATTTCTGCATTTGACATTGAGAGCATAGGCCGTAATTTAGATATATTTTTGAGATTGAAAAATGCAGTTTTACAAATGCTAGAAATGTAGCTTTCTAAGGAAAGATTGCGATCAAGTAGCACACCTAGGTTCCTAACTGATGACGAAGAATTGACAGAGCAACCATCAAGTCTTAGACAGTGTTCTAGGTTATTACAAGCAGAGTTTTTAGGTCCTATAATTAACATTTTTTTAATTAATAAAATTAATTTGAAAAACTAATTGTAACCCAGGTCACTAGAGAGATTCTGTTGACGTGAGGAGAGAAAAAAAGACTAACACTTGTGAATATATAAAAACAGTTATTTTATTAATATCTGTGGGGAAAGAAAAAAATATATAAAGTTTAAGATTCTAAGTGAAAATAAGAAAATGCATAAAATAAAATAATAAAACTCATTTAGAAAAGTTATCCAATTTAGCAAGACAAAGATTGGTTCAATTCAACGAGTGGGAGTTAGCCCCGCCTTAATAGAAGGACTCAGGGCAAGGATGATGCAACACTTTTGACGAGAGAGTAAGCGGCTAGCTCCAGTTACAGAAGCTGCTGGTGCGATCCTAAAGAAAGAAACGAGAATTAGAACGAACAAACCAAGATTTAAATCAGAGAAACAATAGAGAAACTTTTAGATTAAAGTGCGGATTGAGATTCATCAGTCAAACGTTACGAGTGAAAGTGTCATTGACCGCTACGAAGAGAGTGCATATCCAAACTTGGGAGTTTTTTTTCCTTCATAGCCGAGAATTGAGTTCTCTTGGTGAGTGTTGTAATTAAATAATTATTTTTGTGTGTAAAATGATTGATAAATGGTATTGAATCACTAAATTCTGATGTTATATGCAGTTGTATGTAAAAGAGTTGACCCTTTTTGTTTATAATGGGAAGAGTATTGCATGTATGTGTTGAATAATTAATGTTTTAGAGTTCAAAGTCACCTCGAGTGGTTAATAGAGGTTATTTTAACGAATTTCGTCGTGTATTTGAGCTATGAGTTAAGGCGCGATCATGACGCACATGTAATACGGGCAGATGAGGCCTAAGTGCGTCATTTGAAAAATAGCTCTTTGCACATATAAACTATATGTGCTAAAGTAAAACGGAATTTCAGTAAAAGGAAAAAATGTTGAATGTTGTTTATATGCAGACTAACTGCTCTAATGATGTATATTTTGAAAGGAATGTCTAATTGTATTTTTGGCCTTGTCTTTGCAAGGTTGGGTCTTTTCTTTCTTTCCTTTTTCCCCTTTTTCTGGTTTTTTCTTCTTCTTTTCTACTTTTTTGTCATTTCTGAGTCGGATGCTGCACATTTCCTGGACACCGGACGATTTTGAAGAAGAATTGTATGTGAATTGTCCCTGCTTGCTTCACATCGGAAAAAAAAACCGTTGCGAGCGGGAACTGGCGAGCCATTTGCCCATATAAGGAAGGACCGAGCTTGTGAGTCAAGAAACGAACAGAGTGGTATGATTGTGCACACAACTGAATTGAACTGTGTTGATCTGAGATACATATACGGAAGAAGGATCTCGTGAGAGCGGCATTCGAACTGAAACTGAGAATTAGTGTGTATATACATATATATACATGGATACAAAAAGAGGAATCTGAATTGTATTGAGACTACTAATTAAGCAGTAAATTTGACCTGTGATTTTTATTTTCTCTACTGTTTTTCCTTTCAAATTCTATTGTATTTCATTTCATTTTGATTTTATTTTGATTTATTTTTTTCTTGGAGAACGAGAGAAAAAAGGGTATTCTTAAAGGGGTAATCATTTTGAAAGATTGTATGTGAATTTAAAACGTTTACTTAACCTTAAATAATCCAATTAGAAACAAATTGAATAAATAGGAAAAAATAAATTATAGATATATATATATTAATAGAATAAGGGTAAATTAAATTTATTAGCTTGAAACTAAATAGGTCATAACAAAGAGAAACAATAATTATAAACTAAATAGGAAATATAAATTAGGATTATATTAAGGATACATTTATTTGTTCCACGGCAAATCCTTGCTGTTCTCCTGGTCATTATATATATATATATATATATTTTTTTTTTCTTTCCCTCCTGTGTGATGTGATGTTTTAAATTTCTCTGCTTTATTATTTAAAATCCCTTAAATACATCATACTGAATTTTCTAACCAAAGAGTGTTTGTCACAAATTCTTTCTTCCCTTGCTGTTAGCGCAGTCTCTTGAGCGATTCTGGTCTTCTGGTCACTGGTCCAAATTTTAAGCGGTGCACTTCACGCTCATTTGCATATTTCGCTGGTTGTAAGTGAGGGTTGTACTGTCGCCGCGACGCAGGTTACAGAAAGTTGGCGAGCCAGCCAGGAGACTGTTGCTTAGCAACAAGGATAGTAGTAGGAAACAAGCTAATAAGTAACCAAATTTTTCTCAGAAGCGTTGATCGTGCGTTGTGACAATGGAAATCATTGAGAGAGAGAGTGTGGACGTAGCAAATGCGCTTCTTGTCAAAGGTCTCACGTTGACCGAAACAGATGATGAGCTGAGTACTTTCTTGCAAAGGTATGGCTCAGTTAAACGTAATTTGATAATTGACGATCAAACATCTGAGTTCCACCAGCATGCCATTGTAGAATATGCTCACAGTTCTGCAATGCTGGACTTAGCGCCAATGTTACCCATAACTTTGGGAAGTCTTTCGAATCCAAGTGTCATGTTTCAAGTACGAGCTTTGGCTACAGTCTGTAACCAGACGGCCAGTGAGAAACCTCTTTCAAATGTGTTTCAGGAGGAGTTGAATGAACTCCAGGAAGTTCACTCTACCAACTGTACTCCAGAGAGAGCGCGAAATGTGAGCTATGATGATTCCAGTAAAGCAGAAACAGTAGGAATGCGAGATTTAGAATTCAAAGACCCAATCAAGAGACAGACGGGCCCTATGGCCTTTCCAGAAACCACCGTTGATGGTGTTACAGTGACTACTCGTTCTGGTTTCCCCATGAACGTTGTAGACCCACCAGGTATTCAGAAGATGGTTGTAGAGCACATAGTGAAGTCAGCTGATGCTGCGATGTTACAGCAAACTTCAGTCCGTCTTAGGAATTTCTCAGGGAGGTGCCCGCGTCCTCCAAATGAACCTGACTTTGACACTTGGCGAGTAAGTGTAGAACTCCTGCTAAGTGATCCGGCTATTTCCGATTTGCAAAGAGTACGAAGGATCCTAGATAGCTTGTTGTCTCCTGCCGCAGACGTAGTGAAGCACGTGCGACCTCCAGCTTTGCCTGCGGTGTACCTTGAGTTGCTAGAATCAGTGTATGGTTCCGTAGAGGATGGTGATGAACTATTGGCCAAGTTTATGGGCACTTTACAGAACCAAGGTGAAAAGTCATCCGATTTCTTGCACCGGTTGCAAGTTCTTCTGAGTTCAACGATTAAGAGGGGAGGTATCGCGGAGAAAGATCATGATCGTTGTCTTTTGAAGCAGTTTATGAGGGGATGTTGGGATAATGGTCTCATTGACAGCCTTCAGTTAGGGAAGAGCGAAACCCAGCCACACACTTTCGCTGAGTTGGTTGTGTTAATTCGAACAGAAGAGAACAAACGTAATTCCAAAGAAGAGAGAATGAAAAAGCACCTTGGGTTGCCAAAAACTCCTGTTGGTTACCCGAAACCTCGAGCTGCCACCCAGCAAGTGTCAGTGTATTCTCATGAAACACCAAATGCTAGTAGTTCTAAAACAGATTCTCTGGGAAAGCAACTTGCAGAAGTTCAGGCTCAACTTGCTACTTTAGGTAGAAATTCAGATCGGAAACGCCAGAGCGGATGTTCTGAGAAAACAGAATTTGATGCTTTGAGAAAAGTAGTAGAAGAGTTGCGCGCTCAGATAGCCGCTATGCAAGTTTCCATGACTCAAGAAGCAAAACGTGAAGATCCAGATAGTTTAGAAGTCGCTAACCTACGACGACAGGTAGCTGAACTGCAAGCTCAGAATGTTGCTCAGAGAAATTTTAGAGATCACTCCCGTGTGACTGCTGGTCCTCGAGTTTTTCCGCCTCAGAATTTGATAGAGACAGATACTGGTCGAGATGTTAGAAGGGCCCAACCAATGGCCAATCGGCCTCGTCCCGGATATTGTTTCCGATGCGGAGAGAACGGTCATTTGGCTGTTGCCTGTGATAATCTAGCAAACCCCTTGAGAGTTGAAGAAAAGCGTCGTAAGCTGAGAGAGCAGCAGGCCCAGTGGGACTCTCTGCACGGGAATTCTCCCTTGTCTTTAAACTAAGGGGCGTTTCTGTAGCGGGGCATACAGAGACGAGGTGTAACTTTAACCGCCCTAAGTGTTATAGACAAGCGGCCGTCGCGAGTAATCAGAATAGATCAACCTTAAAGAACCTGCCAGAGGGGTTAGTAGGAGTAAAGTGCACAGCGCATATTGTCATTGGGGGTAAAGAAATTAGTTGTCTCCTAGACACAGGATCTCAGGTTACTACCATTCCCCAGTCGTTTTACGAGTCGCACCTGTCTAATCATCCGTTGAAGTCATTGGGAAACCTACTAGAGGTAGAAGGAGCCAATGGACAAGCAGTTCCATATCTAGGGTACATAGAGTTGGTCTTGAAGTTTCCGAAAGAGTTCGTGGGTGCAGAAGTTGAAATCCCTACCTTAGCTTTGGTAGTTCCGGACCTCAATAGTCTGTCGCAAGTTCTAGTAGGTACCAACTCCTTGGATGTGCTTTATGGTCACTGTATCAACGAGAAACAGAATAATCCTTGTTCAAATCTTCGTGGGTATCAGGCAGTGCTTAAAGTCCTTGAAGCGAGAAGGAGGCAAACTAGCAGTGAACCATTAGGACATGTGAAATTGATGGGGGGTATCCCTGAGGTTGTGCCTGCCGGAAATACAGTAGTCTTGAATGGCTATGTTCAGCTTCGGGAACCTTGCTTAGAGAAATTAATAGCTCTTGAACCGCCTTCAACCCCAGCGTTCAGCGGTCTTTCGGTGGCGAGTTGTGTACACACTTTGCCATCCAGACGATCCTCTCAGCTGTCAGTTCTGCTTAAGAATGACACTCGGACTGATATAACAATTCCTCCTAAAGCTATACTCGCGGAGATTTACGCTGTAGAGGAAGTGATAGAGAGCACCAAGAAGAGCACCAAGAGTTCTTGCGGAGTAGAGTCATCAGCACCTACCTCTGCCAACCTTACCTTTGACTTTGGAGATTCTCCTTTGCCTTCACATTGGAAAGAGCGAATCTTGAAGCGGCTAAATTCCATGCCTGAAGTTTTCTCTTTGCATGATCTTGACTTTGGTTGTACTAGTCAAGTGAAGCACCAGATTAGATTGGCAGATGAGACACCCTTTAAGCATAGGGCGCGTCCAATTCACCCTCAAGACATCGATGCCGTTCGAAAGCATCTTCAGGAATTGATTTCTGCCGGAGTCATTCGCGAGTCCGAGTCTTCCTTTTCTTCGCCCATAGTGGTGGTCCGAAAGAAAGATGGTTCGGTTCGGCTCTGTATAGACTTTCGGAAGTTGAATTCCCAGACGATCAAAGACGCATATGCTCTGCCCAATCTAGAAGAGGTCTTTTCCGTGCTTACTGGTTCCAAATGGTTCTCGGTACTTGATCTGAAGTCTGGATTCTACCAGATCGAAATGGATGAAGCTGATAAGTGCAAGACTGCTTTCGTATGTCCCCTAGGCTTCTGGGAATTCAATAGGATGCCTTAGGGAATCACAAATGCGCCAAGTACATTCCAGAGGTTAATGGAGCGGTGTATGGGTGATCTTCACAGGAAGCAGGTCTAAGTTTTCATTGATGACTTGATTGTCTTTTCAAAGACTTTAGAAGAACATGAGTCACGGTTAGTCCAGGTCCTAAACCGGCTTAAGGAGTACGGGTTGAAGCTAGCGCCTGAAAAATGCCGTTTCTTTCAGACATCAGTCAAGTATTTGGGGCATGTTGTTTCAAAGGACGGAGTAAAGACTGACCCGGCTAAGATTGAAGCTCTAAAAACTTGGCCGAGGCCCACAAATTTAAAAGAGTTGAGAGCTTTCTTAGGCTTTGCGGGGTACTATAGGAGGTTCGTGCGTGACTACTCGAAAATGGTCAAGCCTCTCACGGGACTCACTGTAGGGTACCCTCCACTGCGCAGGGGCCGCAGTGGGAAGCGAGAGGGGAGCGAGTATTTTAACACGAAAGAGCAGTTTGGTGATCGATGGACTGATGCATGTCAGAATGCGTTTGATGATGTTATTTCAAAGTTGACCTCTGCTCCTGTCCTGGGCTTTGCTGACCCCAGACTTCCGTATACGCTCCACACTGATGCTAGTACTACGGGGCTGGGTGCGGCATTGTACCAGGAGCAGGAAGGGCAGATGCGAGTGGTAGCGTTCGCCAGTAGGGGATTGACAAAAAGTGAGGCGAAATATCCGGCACATAAGTTGGAATTTCTTGCATTGAAGTGGGCTGTCACAGCTAAGTTTAGTGATTATTTGTATGGTACAGACTTCACTGTTGTAACAGACAGTAATCCCTTGACGTACGTTTTAACATCTGCGAAACTTGATGCTACCAGCTACCGTTGGCTGTCTAGTTTGTCAACCTACACTTTCAAGCTCCAATATAGGGCTGGGAGTCAGAATCAGGATGCGGACGGTCTTTCCCGGCGTCCACATGGTGAGCCTTTTGATGATTTGGTCTCTCAGAAAGAACGAGAAAGAATTGAGAAGTTTGCACTTCATCACCTTGCGGAGCCTGGAAACGAATCTGATTTTCTCATGGCAGATGTTGTGAAAGCCATTTGTGAGAGACATGAGGTGATTAGTTTACCTGAAAGTCTCAGTTTGACACACCCTTTTATTACATTGGTCGAGTCCCTCACTCATTGTGTTGATGCCTTGCCGAATGAGTTGCAGCACGAGGCTGAGCATGGTCTACCTGATCTCCCTAATCTCTCTAAGGCAGCATTGGCAGAATGGCAAGAGAAAGATCCAGAGCTCAAGGTGATAGTTGAGTGGATGAGAAATGGAACTAAGCCAGGTACCCTGAGGGGTCAGCCATCTGATTTAGCATTGTGGTTGAGAGAATGGAGTCGATTTGAGTTGAAGAACGGAGTGTTGTATAGAAAGAAGCAAGAGAACGGAGTCTCTCACTATCAGTTAGTGTTGCCAGTTGGACTAAGAGACATGGTGTTGCGTAGTCTTCACGATGATATGGGACACTTAGGTATTGAGAGGACTTTAGACTTGGTTAGGTCCAGATTCTTTTGGCCAAGAATGTCCCAAGCCGTGGAGAAGAAGATCAAGACGTGTGAACGTTGCGTGCGTAGAAAAAGACCTCCAGACAGAGCCGCTCCCCTGGTTAACATTCAAACCAGTAGACCCTTGGAGTTGGTCTGTATGGACTTCTTGTCGTTAGAGCCAGACCGCAGTAATACCAGTAACATATTGGTTATTACGGATCATTTCACGAAATACGCCGTAGCAGTACCGACCCAGAATCAAACGGCTCGTACAGTCGCGAAGAGTTTGTGGGAAAACTTCCTGGTACATTATGGGTTTCCCGAGAAGCTACATAGTGACCAAAGACCTGATTTTGAATCCCGTACAATAAAAGAGTTGTGTCATGTAGCGGGTATTCACAAGATTCGTACTACACCTTATCACCCCCGGGGTAACTCCTAGGTGGAAGGAGTTTGTAAAGCCCTTAGTGCACGCATACAATTGTACGCGCAACGATACAACCGGGTATGCTCCTTATGAGCTCATGTTTGGGCGGCTGCCTCGCTTGCCAGTTGATTTAGCTTTCGGGTTGCCAACAGAAGCTCCGGCCAAGTCTCATTCCCAATACGTGAAGGATTTGAAAGAACGGTTGCGAGAGAGCTACGAGATAGCTAAGAAGAACTCTGTTAAATTAGCGGAGCGTAACAAAGGAAGGTTTGATAAACGTGTGGTTGATTCAACTTTGGAAGAGGGTGACAGAGTTCTTGTGCGCAATGTTAGGTTGCGAGGAAAGCACAAGCTCGCAGACAAGTGGGAGCAAGGAATTCAAGAAGTGGTTAGGAGAGCGGGCGATTTACCGGTGTACACTGTCCGACCAGTTGGGCAGAGTGGTCCCCTCAGGACATTACATCGTGACTTGTTGTTGCCTTGTGGATTTTTGCAGCTGAGTCAACATGAGAAAAAGCCTAAGCAAAGGAATCGCAGGCCCAGAACTAGAGCCTGTGCAGATGATAATGATTCACAAGAGCCAGAATCTGAGTGCGAATACGAGTCTGACACTGATCGATTCATTAATCCTGCGTTTAGGGATACATTGGATTTTGAAACCCGAGTTTTGGTGAGCCCCGAGCACTTACCTTGTCGAAATCCTCAGAAAGTCCCAATTGACTTACCTGCTGTTGAACCTGCAAGAGAGAGTATACCTACCTGTGAGTTATTAGAGGAGAATTCAGAGGAACCTGTAAGGGAAAGCTTACCTGAGTCTGGAGAAGTAGAAACGCCTTATGTTGAGCTGGAATCTGGTCATAATGATCCAGGGGTTTCGGTAAGGGAAGAGCCAGGATTGGATCTCTGTCCTAAGTCTGTAGGCGAATTTCCTTCTCAGGAGGTTGAAACAGACGTTGATAGTGAGGTTGAGAACATAAATATGAATGCTGTAGTTGATGGAAGTGAACGAGAGAATGACCCGGAGCCCGAGGAAGGAGTTATTCCCAGGCGTTCGCAAAGAGAGCGAAGACCTGCAAAAAGGTTTGAGTATCCCCAGTTAGGGAATCCACTTACCGTAGTGATTCAATCTCTGTTGCAAGGTCTAAGTATGGCATTCAGTACTTCTTTGGAGGAGGTGAATGCTTCTACTATCGATGATGTGCCTGTTGTTGTGGCTCAACCCAAAAAAATATGCAGATGCAGCGAGGACGTGCATGTATTCAGGAGGGGAGGGTGTAACCCAGGTCACTAGAGAGATTCTGTTGACGTGAGGAGAGAAAAAAAGACTAACACTTGTGAATATATAAAACAGTTATTTTATTAATATCTGTGGGGAAAGAAAAAATATATAAAGTTTAAGATTCTAAGTGAAAATAAGAAAATGCATAAAATAAAATAATAAAACTCATTTAGAAAAGTTATCCAATTTAGCAAGACAAAGATTGGTTCAATTCAACGAGTGGGAGTTAGCCCCGCCTTAATAGAAGGACTCAGGGCAAGGATGATGCAACACTTTTGACGAGAGAGTAAGCGGCTAGCTCCACTTACAGAAGCTGCTGGTGCGATCCTAAAGAAAGAAACGAGAATTAGAACGAACAAACCAAGATTTAAATCAGAGAAACAATAGAGAAACTTTTAGATTAAAATGCGGATTGAGATTCATCAGTCAAACGTTACGAGTGAAAGTGTCATTGACCGCTACGAAGAGAGTGCATATCCAAACTTGGGAGTTTTTTTTCCTTCATAGCCGAGAATTGAGTTCTCTTGGTGAGTGTTGTAATTAAATAATTATTTTTGTGTGTAAAATGATTGATAAATGGTATTGAATCACTAAATTCTGATGTTATATGCAGTTGTATGTAAAAGAGTTGACCCTTTTTGTTTATAATGGGAAGAGTATTGCATGTATGTGTTGAATAATTAATGTTTTAGAGTTCAAAGTCACCTCGAGTGGTTAATAGAGGTTATTTTAACGAATTTCGTCGTGTATTTGAGCTATGAGTTAAGGCGCGATCATGACGCACATGTAATACGGGCAGATGAGGCCTAAGTGCGTCATTTGAAAAATAGCTCTTTGCACATATAAACTATATGTGCTAAAGTAAAACGGAATTTCAGTAAAAGGAAAAAATGTTGAATGTTGTTTATATGCAGACTAACTGCTCTAATGATGTATATTTTGAAAGGAATGTCTAATTGTATTTTTGGCCTTGTCTTTGCAAGGTTGGGTCTTTTCTTTCTTTCCTTTTTCCCCTTTTTCTGTTTTTTTCTTCTTCTTTTCTACTTTTTTGTCATTTCTGAGTCGGATGCTGCACATTTCCTGGACACCGGACGATTTTGAAGAAGAATTGTATGTGAATTGTCCCTGCTTGCTTCACATCGGAAAAAAAACCGTTGCGAGCGGGAACTGGCGAGCCATTTGCCCATATAAGGAAGGACCGAGCTTGTGAGTCAAGAAACGAACAGAGTGGTATGATTGTGCACACAACTGAATTGAACTGTGTTGATCTGAGATACATATACGGAAGAAGGATCTCGTGAGAGCGGCATTCGAACTGAAACTGAGAATTAGTGTGTATATACATATATATACATGGATACAAAAAGAGGAATCTGAATTGTATTGAGACTACTAATTAAGCAGTAAATTTGACCTGTGATTTTTATTTTCTCTACTGTTTTTCCTTTCAAATTCTATTGTATTTCATTTCATTTTGATTTTATTTTTATTTATTTTTTTCTTGGAGAACGAGAGAAAAAAGGGTATTCTTAAAGGGGTAATCATTTTGAAAGATTGTATGTGAATTTAAAACGTTTACTTAACCTTAAATAATCCAATTAGAAACAAATTGAATAAATAGGAAAAAATAAATTATAGATATATATATATTAATAGAATAAGGGTACATTAAATTTATTAGCTTGAAACTAAATAGGTCATAACAAAGAGAAACAATAATTATAAACTAAATAGGAAATATAAATTAGGATTATATTAAGGATACATTTATTTGTTCCACGGCAAATCCTTGCTGTTCTCCTGGTCATTATATATATATATATATATATATTTTTTTTTTTTCTTTCTCTCCTGTGTGATGTGATGTTTTAAATTTCTCTGCTTTATTATTTAAAATCCCTTAAATACATCATACTGAATTTTCTAACCAAAGAGTGTTTGTCACAAATTCTTTCTTCCCTTGCTGTTAGCGCAGTCTCTTGAGCGATTCTGGTCTTCTGGTCACTGGTCCAAATTTTAAGCGGTGCACTTCACGCTCATTTGCATATTTCGCTGGTTGTAAGTGAGGGTTGTACTGTCGCCGCGACGCAGGTTACATAATGGATTGCATAGTCGATATAAAAAACTGGATGACGAGTAATTTCTTACTGCTAAATTCTGAAAAAAACAGAGGTGTTAATTATAGGACCTAAAAACTCTGCTTGTAATAACCTAGAACACTGTCTAAGACATGATGGTTGCTCTGTCAATTCTTCGACATCAGTTAGGAACCTAGGTGTGCTATTTGATCGCAATCTTTTCTTAGAAAGCCACGTTTCTAGCATTTGTAAAACTGCATTTTTCCATCTCAAAAATATATCTAAATTACGGCCTATGCTCTCAATGTCAAATGCAGAAATGTTAATCCATGCATTTATGACCTCAAGGTTAGATTATTGTAATGCTTTATTGGGTGGTTGTTCTGCACGCTTAGTAAACAAACTACAGCTAGTCCAAAATGCAGCAGCAAGAGTTCTTACTAGAACCAGGAAGTATGACCATATTAGCCCGGTCCTGTCAACACTGCACTGGCTCCCTATCAAGCATTGCATAGATTTTAAAATATTGCTTATTACTTATAAAGCCCTGAATGGTTTAGCACCTCAGTATTTGAATGAGCTCCTTTTACATTATAATCCTCTACGTCCGCTACGTTCTCAAAACTCAGGCAATTTGATAATACCTAGAATATCAAAATCAACTGCAGACGGCAGATCCTTTTCCTATTTGGCGCCCAAACTCTGGAATAACCTACCTAACATTGTTCGGGAGGCAGACACACTCTTGCAGTTTAAATCTAGATTAAAGACCCATCTCTTTATCCTGGCATACACATAACATACTAATATGCTTTTATTATCCAAATCCGTTAAAGGATTTTTAGGCTGCATTAATTAGGTAAACTGGAACCGGAAACACTTCCCATAAAACCCTATGTACTTGCTACATCATTAGAAGAATGGCATCTACGCTAATATTTGTCTGTTTCTCTCTTGCTCCGAGGTCACCGTGGCCACCAGATCCAGTCTGTGTCCAGATCAGAGGGTCACTGCAGTCACCCGGATCCAGTACGTATCCAGACCAGATGCTGGATCAGCACCTAGAAAGGACCTCTACATCCCTGAAAGACAGTGGAGACCAGGACAACTAGAGCCCCAGATACAGATCCCCTGTAAAGACCTTGTCTCAGAGGAGCACCAGGACAAGACCACAGGAAACAGATGATTCTTCTGCACAATCTGACTTTGCTGCAGCCTGGAATTGAACTACTGGTTTCGTCTGGTCAGAGGAGAACTGGCCCCCCAACTGAGCCTGGTTTCTCCCAAGGTTTTTTTCTCCATTCTGTCACCGATGGAGTTTCGGTTCCTTGCCGCTGTCGCCTCTGGCTTGCTTAGTTGGGGACACTTCATCTACAGCGATATCGTTGACTTGATTGCAAATAAATGCACAGACACTGTTTAACTGAACAGAGATGACATAACTGAATCCAATGATGAACTGCCTTTTACTATCATTTTTGCATTATTGACACTGTTTTCCTAATGAATGTTGTTCAGTTGCTTTGACGCAATGTATTTTGTTTAAAGCCCTATATAAATAAAGGTGACATTGACATTGACATTGTATGCATTCAAGGGATCTGTTTTTTTTACTCACCCCGGGAGTTCAGTTTATTTGGGCAGATTCCTGTGATTGCTGAATTGATACCTTGAACTGGTAATTAAGCTCTTGTCCAGGTGAAAATACTTGTGTCATGCATCTGAAAACACACGTTGCAACCGTTATCTAGATGAAAATCTGACTATCATCGGTCTGTCAAAGTACAAAATTGACATATTGTGAGGTTAATAATGAAAGTGAGACCAATTTTTAATCCGCAAAGTTGCTGATTATTCGCTCGTTCAGTTTAATGCAGATTACAATTTATTCTTAATGTCCAGGTGGCAATTAGTGATAAGGCTTCAAAATGGCAAGCCTGTGACATCAAAACAACATGGCATTACACCCTTCAAAGTAATGAAGCAGTTACAGAGTAGCGATGAAATTGTTCATTCGAAAATCAACTGGCTGCCAGCCTGCAGTTTATTTCCCCTTTAATCGCCGAGCTTGTCGGAGTGCTTGTGAGACGAATGACAATACCGAAGCATGTCCGTGTCTTCCCTAGACATCGGAAAGGGTGTGCAGAATATGTCTTTTTTGGAAAAAAAGAAGAATGCCTGAAGATTTGCCTTTTCTTCTGGATTTTGGAGAAGAAAAAAAAAACACAACAACAAAATAAGCTGGAAAAAAACAAGCACAGAGCAAGCCAGCCAGGAGTCAAACCTAGAATCTTCTGATCCGTAGTCAGACGCATTATCCATTGCGCCACTGGCCCACCACTAGTAAAGACCCCTGATTGCTACAGAGTTGTTGGTTTTAGATGAGACAGTGGCAAGCTAAGGATTGCCAACACTCCAACATACAGTCCTCCACGCTACCAGCTGAGCTATCGAAGGGGCAAAGTGTTAGACAGAACCTCGACGTCTGGTGCAGGAAGATGTGCTGGATTTTTGAGGAGGGAAGCAAAAAGGAGCATGCGTTCCCATACCAGGAGTCGAACCCGTGCCACCTGGGTGAAAACCAGGAATCCTAACCGCTAGACCATATGGGATTTGGACACCTTAAACTGGCCATTGGCGCAGTTTCCATACATGTGGTCAGTGTGGGTGCAGGATCTTGTAGTGGCCTGTTGCTTTAGGTCTGCGACTGTAACAATGTGATAATAATTTGGCAAAACAAGAATTATCCAAAAGGACGGTTTTCTGATTTATATAGTGTTGTATGCATTCAAGGGATCTGTTTTTTTACTCACCCCGGGGGTTCAGTTTTTTGGGGCAGATTCCAGTGAATCTAGAATCTTCTTATCTGTAGTCAGACACGTTATCCATTGCGCCACTGGCTCACCAATCGAAAAGACTCCTGATTGCTACAGAGTTGTTGGTTTTAGATGTGACAGTGGCAAGCATTGCTGTCTGCTTATTCTCACCTTGTTTTCAGGAGGTAAGCCCACCAACCCACCAGCCCCTCCCTGGTGGTCTAGTGGTTAGGATTCGGCACTCTCACCGCCGCGGCCCGGATTCGATTCCCGGGCAGGGAAAGCTCTTTTGGCTTCCAATTGTGGACTGCGAATTCTAGCTCTGCTAACAGCTGCAAGAAAGCCAGCTCCAAACCAAAAAAATGGTGAGCACTTGAAAAAAAGACCTCCTTCGAGCCGGAGTCGAACCAGCGACCTAAGGATTGCCAACACTCCAACCTACAATCCTCCGCTCTACCAGCTGAGCTATCGAAGGGGCAAAGTGTTAGACAGAACCTCGACATATCACGGTCTTGTAGCTCTACTGCTGGCCAAAAAGTCACTTCTGGTGCAGGAAGATGTGCTGGATTTTTGAGGAGGGAATCAAAAAGGAGCATGCGTTCCCATACCGGGAGTCAAAACTGGGCCGCCTGGGTGAAAACCAGGAATCCTAAGCGCTAGACCATATGGGATTTGGAAACCTTCAACTGGCCATTGGCTTCTGGCGCACTTTCCATACATGTGGTCAGTGTGGGCGCAGGATCTTGTAGTGGCCTGTTGCTTTAGGTCTGCGACTGTAACAATGTGATAATAATTTGGCAAAACAAGAATTATCCAAAAGGACGGTTTTCTGAATTATATAGTGTTGTATGCATTCAAGCGATCTGTTTTTTTTTACTCACCCCGGGAGTTCAGTTTATTTGGGCAGATTCCTGTGATTGCTGAACTGATACCTCGAACTTGTAATTAAGCTCTTTTCCAGGTGAAAATACTTGTGTCATCCATTTGAAAACACACACGGCAACCGTTATCTAGAGGAAAAACTACCTATTGTCACTAGGTCAAGATACAAAAATGACATTGTTTGGGTAATAATGAAAGTGAGACCAATTTTTAATCAGCAAAGTTGCTGATTATTCGCTCCTTCAGTTTAACTCAGTTTACAACTTATTCTAAATGTCCAGGTGACAATTAGTGATAAGGCTTCAAAATGGCAAGCCCATGACATCAAAACCACATGGCATTATACCCTTCAAAGTAATGAAGCAGTTACAGAGTTGCGTTGAAATTGATCATTCGAAAATCAACTGGCTGCCAGCCTGCAGTTTATTTCCCCTATAATCGCCGAGCTTGTCGGAGTGCTTGTGAGACGAATGGCAATACCGAAGCATGTCCGTGTCTTCCCTAGACATCGAAAAGGGTGTGCAGAATATGTCTTTTTTGGAAAAAAAGAAGAATGCCTGAAGATTTGCCTTTTCTTCTGGATTTTGGAGAAGAGAAAAAAAACACAACAACAAAATAAGCTGGAGAAAAACAAGCACAGAGCGAGCCAGCCAGGAGTCAAACCTAGAATCTTCTGATCCGTAGTCAGACACGTTATCCATTGCGCCACTGGCCCACCAATAGTAAAGACTCCTGATTGCTACAGAGTTGTTGGTTTTAGATGTGACAGTGGCAAGCATTGCTGTCTGCTTATTCTCACCTTGTTTTCAGGAGGTAAGCCCACCAACCCACCAGCCCCTCCCTGGTGGTCTAGTGGTTAAGATTCGGCGCTCTCACCGCCGCGGCCCGGATTCGATTCCCGGTCAGGGAAAGCTCTTTTGGCTTCCAATTGTGGACTGCGAATTCTAGCTCTGCTAACAGCTGCGAGAAAGCCAGCTCCAAACCAAAAAAATGGTGAGCACTTGAAAAAAAGACCTCCTTCGAGCCGGAGTCGAACCAGCAACCTAAGGATTGCCAACACTCCAACCTACAGTCCTCCGCTCTACCAGCTGAGCTAAAGCTGGGGAACAATAGTCTGTTTGAGGAGGGGGAGAAGGAAAAAGAAGGGGAAGAAGGGGAAGAAGGAAAAAGAAAGAAAAAGAGAAGGAAAAAAAGAAAAAGGAAAGGAAAGGGAAGGGAAAGGGAAAAGGTAAACCCACCTTTCACACTTCTGTGTGATTTTTGGTAGATCGGTATTCATATATTATAGAAAATTGCCTTTTTATATATTTCATGGGCAAATCACTGACGTGAATGACATCGGTTCGAGTCCCACCTCGGACAAGGTTGAAATCACCCAATATATTTTCTAATCTTTCCTTAATGAATGAACACATATGTAAACATTTCATGTGCTTTTATGCCTTAACAGTTATTTTATAAAAACATATTTTTCATTGTATGGATACATGTTAAAATGTATTTATTAAATGATAATATGTGGTTTCTTGAAATGTATTATTTGTTTTATTATTTCACCATTGAATATAAGAATCTTTAATATCTTTTTTAAATTACTCTTTTTCTAACTGAACTATATTTATTTTTGCTTACTGTTGAAGATGCTCTGTATCAAATTGCGCGCCACAGTATGAATGCTGATTCGCGATTGGTCTTTACATTATTGTGGTATCGTCATTGGCCAAGAAGGATCTGTCAATCTAATTCGTTCTATGATGAAATTCGATTGTGAATCCAAGGTCATATCATATCTATCCAAGGTCATATATATCATATTGCGATATCATATGATGATATGGAATTTCAAATGGTTTCATATGTTTATTTTATTGTTTTTACAATTCTGTCCCTTTCTTGTAATTTTAATGCTTTGTTGCAATACAAATAATTAAAATAAGAATTTGATACTACTACTGCATATAATAAATAATAATAAACCTTTATATCAAAGAAATGTTTCTACCAATCACTTCTCACATCCCGTGGACCTGTCTGCTATACAGTTCTGTCCCTTTCTTGTAATTTTAATGCTTTGTTGCAATAAGAATAAAAATAAGAATGTGATACTATTACTGCTTATAATAATAATAAACCTTTATATCAAAGAAATGTTTCTGACACTCACTTCTCACACCCTGTGGATCTGTCTGGAATACCATTATGTCCCTTTCTTGTAATTTTAATATCTGTGTGAGTTTGTAAAAAGTTTTCCAGATAGGTTTGATAGAAAAAAGCCAAAGGATACTGTTGTAGAAATAAAGTTCTTTTTATTTTTTTATTTACAAACACCTCCTTCTCTCTCACATAAACACACCCTCACAAGCATACACACGCGCGCACGCACGCACACACACACACACACACACACACACACACACACACACACACACACACACACACACACACACACACACACACACACACACACAGTATATAACAGGTTGTGGACTATATACAAACAAAAAAGCTTTAAGCTTACATAGTCTCAGCTTATCTTTATGGAATGAAATGTCATTCTTTGACTATATACCTTTGTTGCATGCGTCCTTGCCACACCTAGGTTTGGCCTTAAAGCTGCACCATGGGCCCCACCATACCGTGGCTTTGTAAACTGACAAAAAGAAATTAGTAACATTATGTGAAGCATTTTAAAATGCTATAACATATGATAACATAAATATCTGCAAAGACATGCATTTACCGATGCCAAAGTTAAAGTAGGCTTTAAAGGTGCCATTCCAGATGTTGTTCCTGACTGCCCTGGTGTTACAGGTGGTGACGTGGATGGTGTGGATGACACAGGGGCCAAACTGGAAGGCTACAGTTTCACAGAAAAGGAAATTAAATTCAAAAATACACAATACACCATCAACACATCACAGTTTTATGAAACACTTCTTATACCTTTTTCATATGGAAACCACAGTCACATGTCTGTGTCCCCCCAAACAGAGACATTTGCCCCCTGTGTTGCAGTGGACACTTCTCAATCTGTAACATATGACAGTGAATCATAACTATCTGCTCCTTCTATATATGACATAGCTTTCCTGTGTTTATATACATGCCCAAGTTTACCTTCTGATACAGGTCATGCCATTTCTTCTGGCGTGGTGCCGGTCTGTTTCCCTCCTCAGAAGGCCAGACCCCCTGTGTGGCAAATCTGCGCAGGCGGGCCATCCATTCACCCTCACTCATAGCCCTGTGCTTCTTGTGCTTGGAAGCCATCTTCCAATAAAAGATAGCGTGTGGCAAAATACAAAGTTTGTGACTATTCAGTAGAACTGAGTAGTTAATCAATTTCATACATTTATTTCAAATAGCACATATTTCATCTCAGTGTTTTTGGACAAGGTATAGTTTGATATTTTGGGAGGAATTGTGGTGTGTGGGTATAATAATATGCCATAACTCCATAAAAATCAGATTATTACATACCATTTCGATTACATAGGCTTACAATTAGCCCACATTATGATTATTATCGATTATAGCTCACTTAAACAACACAAGCCCCATATTACGTCATAAAATGTCATGTTAATGTTAATAAAGGCACAGTTTTATGCCTATGTATTGAATTACAGATGCAATGAACAGACAATGAACAGACAAAATTATTTTACCTCAGGTAAAAACTGGTGCCCAATACTATAGGCTAATTAACATTATGCATAATTCAGCCATATAGCGGTACGAGGTATAATCTAACGTTATATGATAGGCTAGCTATTTTTTAGCCAGTGTATAATTTATTAATACATAGTACCTCAGTGTATACTATATTAATACATAGTACCTCGGTGTATTATATATTTCTGTAATACATATAATATATGAATACATAGTACCTCAGTGTATTATATATGAATACATAGTACCTCAGTGTATTATATATTAGTACATAGTACCTCAGTGTATAATATATTAATACATAGTACCTCAGTGTATTATATATGAATACATAGTACCTCAGTGTATTATATATTAATACATAGTTAGTACCTCAGTCACAGTGTATTATATATGAATACATAGTACCTCAGTGTATTATATATGAATACATAGTACCTCAGTGTATAATATATTAATACATAGTTAGTACCTCAGTGTACTATATATTAATACATAGTACCTCAGTGTATAATATATTAATACATAGTTAGTACCTCAGTGTATTATATATTAATACATAGTACCTCAGTGTATAATATATTAATACATAGTAGTAGCAGTCACATTTAGTAGCATACAATCATATTAAGATTATTATCAGTTGGTAAACACAAAGTCTCCTGTTATAACAGGTGCAACACCTGAATACAACACAAAACTCATTCATTCATATTAAATCATTGTCTGTGTTAAAAGTGGACACAATATCAGGTGTAGTACCAATGTTATAACAATGTAAACCATTCGTTTCTCTCTGTCGAAAATACGTTTCAGCTAAGTTAACGTTAATGCTAACATTACTCCATTCATTCATTCATTCATTCATTCATTCTTAGCTAAGTTAGTTAACGTTAGCAGACTAAACAAAGCAACAACGTCGACGTCTTACCTAACACAATCTGACAATGTTGTAAGTTACAAGTTTATTTAAGAAAAAACTATTAATTAAATATAGTTAATTAAATAGATAAATCTTACCTCAGTGTCACCGTCAACGTCTTACCTAAAACAATGTAACGTAGTTAAAAGTTTATTTTAAATATATATATATATTTCCAAAAATAACTCTATAAATAAAAATAGTATTTATTGATTCGCTGTGAGCGATAACTGTGGACTTATGCGCATGCTCCGCCAATGATGGAAAGGGCCACGGTGATTGGCTGTCTTAAAATGTAAAAGATGGACATGCAGAGACCTGATTGGCTGTCGTAAAATGTAAAAGATGGAAATGCTGAGATCTGATGGGCTGCAAAAGATGGACATGCAGAGACGTGATTTGTCGAAATTAGACAGACGAACTGTCTCCCGGCACCGCTATTGAAGGGGCAAAGTGTTAGATAGAACCTCGACATATCACGGTCTTGTAGCTCTACTGCTGGCCAAAAAGTCACTTCTGGTGCAGGAAGATGTGCTGGATTTTTGAGGAGGGAATCAAAAAGGAGCATGCGTTCCCATACCGGGAGTCAAAACTGGGCCGCCTGGGTGAAAACCAGGAATCCTGAGCGCTAGACCATATGGGATTTGGAAACCTTAAACTGGCCATTGGCTTCTGGCGCACTTTCCATACATGTGGTCAGTGTGGGCGCAGGATCTTGTAGTGGCCTGTTGCTTTAGGTCTGCGACTGTAACAATGTGATAATAATTTGGCAAAACAAGAATTATCCATAAGGACGGTTTTCTGAATTATATAGTGTTGTATGCATTCAAGGGATCTGTTTTTTTTACTCACCCCGGGAGTTCAGTTTATTTGGGCAGATTCCTGTGATTGCTGAATTGATACCTTGAACTGGTGATTAAGCTCTTGTCCAGGTGAAAATACTTGTGTCATGCATCTGAAAACACACATTGCAACCGTTATCTAGATGAAAATCTGACTATCATCGGTCTGTCAAAGTACAAAATTGACATATTGTGAGGTTAATAATGAAAGTGAGACCAATTTTTAATCCGCAAAGTTGCTGATTATTCGCTCGTTCAGTTTAATGCAGATTACAATTTATTCTTAATGTCCAGGAGCCAATTAGTGATAAGGCTTCAAAATGGCAAGCCCGTGACATCAAAACAACATGGCATTACACCCTTCAAAGTAATGAAGCAGTTACAGAGTAGCGATGAAATTGTTCATTCGAAAATCAACTGGCTGCCAGCCTGCAGTTTATTTCCCCTTTAATCGCCGAGCTTGTCGGAGTGCTTGTGAGACGAATGACAATACCGAAGCATGTCCGTGTCTTCCCTAGACATCGGAAAGGGTGTGCAGAATATGTCTTTTTTGGAAAAAAAGAAGAATGCCTGAATATTTGCCTTTTCTTTTGGATTTTGGAGAAGAAAAAAAAAACACAACAACAAAATAAGCTGGAGAAAAACAAGCACAGAGCGAGCCAGCCAGGAGTCAAACCTAGAATCTTCTGATCCGTAGTCAGACACATTATCCATTGCGCCAATGGCCCACCGCTAGTAAACACCCCTGATTGCTACAGAGTTGTTGGTTTTAGATGAGACAGTGGCAAGCTAAGGATTGCCAACACTCCAACCTACAGTCCTCCACTCTACCAGCTGAGCTATCGAAGGGGAAAAGTGTTAGACAGAACCTCGACGTCTGGTGCAGGAAGATGTGCTGGATTTTTGAGGAGGGAAGCAAAAAGGAGCATGCGTTCCCATACCAGGAGTCGAACCCAGGCCCCCTGGGTGAAAACCAGGAATCCTAACCACTAGACCATATGGGATTTGGACACCTTAAACTGGCCATTGGCGCACTTTCCATACATTTGGTCAGTGTGGGCGCTGGATCTTGTAGTGGCCTGTTGCTTTAGGTCTGCGACTGTAACAATGTGATAATAATTTGGCAAAACAAGAATTATCCAAAAGGACGGTTTTCTGAATTATATACTGTTGTATGCATTCAAGGGATCTGTTTTTTTTTACTCACCCCGGGAGTTCAGTTTATTTGGGCAGATTCCTGTGATTGCTGAATTGATACCTCGAACTGGTAATTAAGCTCTTTTCCAGGTGAAAATACTTGTGTCATCCATTTGAAAACACACACGGCAACCGTTATCTAGAGGAAACACTGCCTATTGTCACTCTGTCAAGATACAAAAATGACATTGTGAGGGTAACAATGAAAGTGAGACCAATTTTTAATCGGCAAAGTTGCTGATTATTCGCTCCTTCAGTTTAACTCAGTTTACAACTTATTCTAAATGTCCAGGTGGCAATTAGTGATAAGGCTTCAAAATGGCAAGCCAATGACATCAAAACCACATGGCATTATACCCTTCAAAGTAATGAAGCAGTTACAGAGTAGCGATGAAATTGTTCATTTGAAAATCAACTGGCTGCCAGCCTGCAGTTTATTTCCCCTATAATCGCCGAGCTTGTCGGAGTGCTTGTGAGACGAACGGCAATACCGAAGCATGTCCGTGTCTTCCCTAGACATCGGAAAGGGTGTGCAGAATATGTCTTTTTTTGGAATAAAAGAAGAATGCCTGAAGATTTGCCTTTTCTCCTGGATTTTGGAGAAGAGAAAAAAAACACAACAACAAAATAAGCCGGAGAAAAACAAGCACAGAGGGAGCCAGCCAGGAGTCGAACCTAGAATCTTCTGATCCGTAGTCAGATGCGTTATCCATTGCGCCACTGGCCCACCAATAGTAAAGGCCCCTGATTGCTACAGAGTTGTTGGTTTTAGATGAGACAGTGGCAAGCATTGCTGTCTGCTTATTCTCACCTTGTTATCAGGAGGTAAGCCCACCAGCCCACCAGCCCACCAGCCCGCCAGCCCACCAGCCCAGGAAGTGCAAGTGTGTGTGGAAAGGACGGAAGCTAACTCTAGAATTGTTTGTTTGTTAATTTTTTTGATTTAAGACTGAATTGAAACAGGATTTTTTCTTTATCTATTTAATAAGTCTTAAACCACGAACCAGCAGCTTCATGCTGTCTGGGGAGTGGTTTATTTTTTATTTTTTTATTCAGAATGAGTGAACTGGATCAACTGCTTGTTTCACAACTAGCAACGAATTTGAAACAAACTAATGCAATTGACCAAGGAAAATGATTAAGACAAGGAGAAGGGATGATGGCAAAAGAAATGAAGAAACAAAGGATCTATTCAAAAGAAGCTACAGCAATAATTGACATCAGTAAAGTGCTTAATGGAGGAGCGGAGGACATAATTAGAGCAATAAAGGAAAAAGTGAGCGTGGAAAAAATTATTGCGGTAAGACCAAAGACTAATAAACAATATGAAGTGACTTTTGAAACGGAGGAAGTTTGTGATGGACTGTTAAATGGTTTGCAAATTAAAGGACAAATATGTGATGTTAAAAAACTCCAGGACAGAGAATTTGTAGTCTCGTTCATGCATCTGCCTGTGTATCTAGATGATGATGACATAACCTTGAAATTGGAAGGATGGGGAGTTACTCCCATAACAGAGATAAGGAGGAGGTTTTATCCAGGAACAGAGATAGAGGATGGGAAAAGATTTGTTAAGGTCAAGTTCCCAAAGGAGGTGGCATCATTGCCATACAGTACAAGGTTTGAGACAACTGAAGGTTCACAGTACTTCAGGATAATACACAGTAGGCAGGTCAAAACTTGTAGATTGTGTTTAAGTCCAGAACATATCATCAAAGACTGTCCTGAGTTTAAATTTTTTAAATGCAATGATCAAGGACATTTCTCAAGAGACTGTACAGCAATTGAATGTGCAGACTGTGGCAAACCTCTTAATATATGTGAATGCTGGATGGACGGTAATGAGAAGCAATCAGAGGAGCATCAAAGTATGGATAGGCAGGTGCAAGAGGAGATTGTAGAAACCACAAAGACTTTTGAACCGATGGAAAACAAACAACAAGAGCAAACAGAATATATGGAAAATCAGAAGTTGAAGGACCAAAGTCACCAGGACGGAGAAGTAGACAGAATGGAGGATGATACAGCGGATGGAGAGGAACAGAATGGTGCAACTGACAAGGAAGTAAATGATGAAGAGGAGAGCGACGAGGTGGAGGAACTGGATATGGAACAACAGGAGGCAAGAAAAGAAAGAGAAAAGGTTGGAAAAATGATAAGAAGAAAATCAATGAAGGTAAAGCCAAATCTTAATGTTGCTAGAAAGAAAAAGATGACTGAAATAGATAAAAAGAAGTTGGGATTAATACCAGAACAAGATTGTGAGAGAGACTAAAGAGGAGTGGTTTTAAATGTTTATTTTTATTGGAATGGTTTTAAACTTTGTGAGTTTAAATGCAAGAGGTGTAATGAGTGTTAAATTTGAGATGGTAAAAGAACTATGCAAAAAATAGGATGTTATAATTTTACAAGAAACAAACTGGAAAGATGAAATGATTGAGGATGTGAAAAAAAGATGGAAAGGACAAATGTTTTATAATAATGGTGATGGAAGGTTAGGAAGGGGGGGTAGCCATTTTAATAAAGGAAAATGTTGAAATTAATTCATATGAAGTCTATAATGACAAAAAAGGCAAATGTGTTGGGATTAATATTAGGAAAGATGATCATGAATTTGTGATAATTAATTTGCATGCGCCCACTCAAGAGGGAGAAAAAAAGATTTTTTTTGAGGGATTAAGAATTGTAATTAAGAAATATAAAAATGTCATTTTAGTTGGGGATTTTGATACTGTTTTTAGTAAGATGGACATGGCAGATGGGATGGTTTTTAGAACAGATGTGGGAAGGAAAGAGTTAAAAGAAATGATGGAGGAGAGAAATTTGATAGATGTTTGGAGGGAAAACCATGAAAGGAAAAGAGACTTTTCCCGAAGACAACTGGTTGGGAATTTTATGTGTCAGACAAGAATCGATTTTATTTTAAGTGAAAGGGATATGGAATATTTTTTGGGGGACATTTTTTATAAGGATACCAGCTTGAGTGATCACAAAATGCTGTTATGGAATATTGATTTTAGTAAAGAAAAAAAAGGGCCTGGAGTGTGGATACTAAATTCAGAAATTTTGACAAGTGAAAGTTATAGAATAGGAATTGAGGAAATATTAGATAAAGAGAAAGAGGACGGAATGTACTTTGAAGATAAACGCTTATGGTGGCAAAATGTAAAGTATGAAATAAAAAAAAATATTCTATAAACTATAGCAAAATGGTACAGAAAGTTAAAAAAGCAAAGGAGCTGGAAATAAGGAAAAAACTCAGAGAAGAGTCAATTAAAAGTGAAGTAAACATAAAACAGATAATACTTTTGGAGGAAGAGTTGCGGAAAATTGAGGAAGAAAAGTGTAAAGGAGCAATTATAAGGAGTAAGGCAAAAAACACAATTGCAGGAGAAAAATGTACAAAATTTTCTTTAATTTGGAAAAAAGTAGAGGCAAGGCAAAGTTAATAAAAGAATTACAAAATAAAAAAGGAGAAATAGTGAAAGATATAAGTGGAATTTTAATAGAGGTGAAAGACTATTATGAGGGGCTTTTTGAAACAAAAGGAATCGACGAAAAAGAGAAAAATCAGTTATTAGAGAGTGTTACAGCTAAAGTAAGTAGAGAAGATAAAGAGGAATGTGATAAAGAAATTAGTGAAGAGGAAATTGTACAAGCTATCAATAGTTTAAAAGGAAACAAAAGCCCGGGGACAGATGGGATAGTAAATGAATTTTATAAAGTTTTTAAAGAGAAGATAAGTGGGATTTTAAAGGAAGTATATAAAGAGATTTTTAATAAAAGAGAATCGGATCAGAGGATGAGTATAGGGTTGATGAAATTAATTTATAAAAGGAAAGGAAGTAAAAATAATTTGAGTAATTTTAGGCCAATAACAATGTTAAACACAGATTTAAAAATACTATCTAAAATTCTTGCAAACAGAATGAAAAATATTTTACCCAAAATTATAGTGACTAATCAGGCATATGGTGTAAGAGGGAGAGATATTGCTGATATAACGAGTAGTGTAAGAGACATAATAAGCTATTTAAATGAAACACAGAGGGATGGATATGTTGTAAATTTAGATTTTGAAAAGGCTTTTGATAGGGTAGAACATGATTTTTTATTAACGATTTTAGAACGTTTTGGGTTTGGAAAAAATTTTAACGAATGGATAAAAATTTTATAAAATAACGTAATGACAAGAGTGATGTGTAATGGTTTCTTAACGGAACCTTTTAGAATAACAAGGTCAATAAGGCAAGGATGTCCACTCTCTGCACAGATATATACTTTGGGAGCAGAACCTTTAGGTTTAATGATTAAGAAAGATAAAAGCATTCAAGGTATTAAAATAGAAGAAGGTAAAGAAGAGAAAAAGATATTCCAATATGCAGATGACACAACACTGATTTTAAAAGACTTAGAAAGTATGAAGGAAGTAATGAGAAATGTAGAGAGGTATGGTAAAGGTACAGGTGCAAGAGTTAATGAAGAAAAAACTGTGTACATGAAGTTTGGAAAGGTACCAAATTTAGGAGGAGTTTTTAATTTTGAGGAGGTGAAGGAAACAAAAATTTTGGGTGTGACTTTAGGAAAAGACGAGAAAGGGGCAAGAGAAAGAATGTTTGAAAAGTTGTTGGGGGAAATGGAAAGGAGATTAATTTTTTGGAGGGGAAGATTTTTAAGTTTGAAAGGGAAAATTTTAGTGGTTAATGCTTTAATGTTATCCAAAATGTGGTATATTTTAATGGTGAGCGCAATGCCAAGATGGGTGGAAGTAAGAATAAAAAGATGTGTTTTAGATTTTATTTGGGAGAAGAAACCCCCAAGAGTTGCTTATAACACTCTGATAGGACAGGCTGATAAAGGAGGAATGGGATTAGCTGATGTAGAATTAAAAAAGAAAAGTATGAGAATTAAAGTTGTGAAAAAGTATATAGATGATCAAGAAAAAGGAGAATGGAAAGATACAATGAAATATTATTTGGACAAATGTGGTAACGTGAAACTAGGGGACAGTGTTTTATGGATGAAAATGAAAACATGGATGTTTGAAAGAATACCAGATTTTTATAAAGAAGTTTTAAAAGCTTGGGCTTTTTATCTCTCAAAGGTTGATTTTATACCTGGAGGAAGGAAAGAGATTTTAAACCAACCATTGTTTATTAATAAGCATATTGTGAAAAGTGGGAAAGAATTATTTTTTTTAAAAATGGTGGGAGGTTGGGATTGCAAGATTAAGAGATATTATGTATGAGATAAGAGAGGGTTTTTTACCAGTCCAAGTAATTATTGATGAGTTGGAAGAAGCCAAAGAAGAGTATGACATAAACAATGTAAAGAAGCAATATAAAGAAATGAAAAGTGCAATACCAAAAGCGTGGATAAATGAAATACAAAAGGAAGAAAAAGAGGAAGGAAAGACTGAAGTTTATTTTGTTAATCAAAATAAAAGAATAGGGTTTAGTTTAGGGAATGTGAAAATGTTTTATCAGGTTTTAAGGGAAGAGATTTTTAAAAAAACAAATTCAAATGATATGTGGTTAAGAAACTTCAATGGCTTGAAAGAGGAAGAAATATGGAAAAATATGAGGGGAGTACTGGTGAGCACAAATTTGGAGTGTCTTGATTATTTTATAAGGCATAATGTAATATGGTCGGAAATGAGGTTGTGTATTATAAAAAAAGAACAAAGTGCATTATGTAAAGTTTGTAAAAAACAAGATGAGGGTTTGTTGCATTTGTTTTTACTGTGTGAGAAATTAGGATCTTTTTTTTTAATTTTAAAAGAAATAGTGAATGACCTAGGGGAAAGAAAAGAAGATCAAGATTGGCAAAAAACATTTATGTTTGGAAAGGAGGAAAAGTGTAAGAATAAAATTATGATCAATTTGTTAATTATTTTGGCAAAAAATGCTATATGGAGAAGAAGAAATATAGTTAAAAACAGGTCTGTTTGTATAGATGTTTGGACATTGTATAAGCATATGGTGGAAGATTACATGTTTACATTGTGTAAATATTGGAGACTGGAGGGAAAAACAGAGATGTTTATGAAAATGTTTTCTTCTCAGGTACAGAACATTCTTTTGAAACATGATATAAATGTATCTGTAGGAAAAAAAGTGTAAAATAGCAAATGCCAGAAACGGAATAATGTAGAAGAAAAATATTTACAAATATGAATGTATTTTTTATTTTTATTTTTTATTTATTTTTTTTGTTTGTTTTGTTGTTGTTTTTAATTGGAATGTGAAACTGTATTTAGGAGAGACGTAGACTTTCCCAGTCAGGGAAAGCTCTTTTGGCTTCCAATTGTGGACTGCGAATTCAAGCGCTGCTAACAGCTGCGAGAAAGCCAGCTCCAAACCAAAAAAATGGTGAGCACTTGAAAAAAAGACCTCCTTCGAGCCGGAGTCGAACCAGCGACCTAAGGATTGCCAACACTCCAACCTACAGTCCTCCGCTCTACCAGCTGAGCTATCGAAGGGGCAAATTCTTAGACAGAACCTCGAGATATCACGGTCTTGTAGCTCTACTGCTGGCCAAAAAGTCACTTCTGGTGCAGGAAGATGTGCTGGATTTTTGAGGAGGGAATCAAAAAGGAGCATGCGTTCCCATACCGGGAGTCAAACCTGGGCCGCCTGGGTGAAAACCAGGAATCCTAAGCGCTAGACCATATGGGATTTGGAAACCTTAAACTGGCCATTGGCTTCTGGCGCACTTTCCATACATGTGGTCAGTGTGGGCGCAGGATCTTGTAGTGGCCTGTTGCTTTAGGTCTGCGACTGTAACAATGTGATAATAATTTGGCAAAACAAGAATTATCCAAAAGGACGGTTTTCTGAATTATATAGTGTTGTATGCATTCAAGGGATCTGTTTTTTTTTTACTCACCCTGGGAGTTCAGTTTATTTGGGCAGATTCCTGTGATTGCTGAATTGATACCTCGAACTGGTAATTAAGCTCTTTTCCAGGTGAAAATACTTGTGTCATCCATTTGAAAACACACACGGCAACCGTTATCTAGAGGAAAAACTGCCTATAGTCACTCTGTCAAGATACAAAAATGACATTGTGAGGGTAACAATGAAAGTGAAACCAATTTTTAATCGGCAAAGTTGCTGATTATTCGCTCCTTCAGTTTAACTCAGTTTACAACTTATTCCAAATGTCCAGGTGGCAATTAGTGATAAGGCTTCAAAATGGCAAGCCTGTGACATCAAAACAACATGGCATTACACCCTTCAAAGTAATGAAGCAGTTACAGAGTAGCGATGAAATTGTTCATTCGAAAATCCACTGGCTGCCAGCCTGCAGTTGTGGAAGATTTTTATTAGTAAGATTTTAATTAAACAAGTATATAATCAATGTGAATCTAGCCATTTTTGTTGCTAGTTATTACTCCATTATAATCTTATAGGTAATAGAAAGATACATGCTGGAATGTACAAAACTGAGGAGAAACATATGGTCAGACATACATACAGGGCCTTTGTTTAGAATAAATCAAGCAGGGGGCCTCTCCTCTCTAGGGAGGTATTATAATTGTAATCATAAAGAAATGTTTGACTATGTGGAACCGCCCCATTTAATGTATATAAAGAGAGACCAAATAACATTCGGGAGATCTCCTTGCAAGGACTCTCGGCTTTATTTTCTGTAAAATAAAGTCTTTTCTTCTGAGAGAAAAATCCCTGACTGAGTGTGATTCTTCGGAGAACTGGCAGACGACACCACATATTTGGCACCCCAGATGGGACTGGAAAAGAGCAGCAGAGTGGACAACCACTTTTGAGCTGACCGATGATCAAAACAACCGGGTGGCCACCATAAAATAAGGTAAGCATTTTTGCTTATAAAATTCGTTTGTGTTGGTTGAGGTCAGTTCTGAGTGGTAAGGACACTTAAAATCTGCTCTTCAAATTTAGAAAAATATTAGGATATCTAAATTGAAAAAGGGGTTTTACTCCAGAAGAAATAACTGCATGCACATATTTGGTTTATTAATAGGAAAGCCTTGGAAGGTCACCTTGATTTAAAACAAAGATGGTGTAAGCAGAAAGACATTGTATGCAATGGTCTGTGTTTATTGGAGAGCTGGGCCTAGGAAGGACAGTGTTAAACGGAGAAGCAGATTAGTTAAGGATTCGCGAGGAAAAGCCCCACGGATACGGCTTTGAGAAAGTATAAAGTGAAAAGTCTCAAAGGTCTGTACGGATGGGCCCTTAAGGATGCTCTAGGAAGAGCGGTGTTTTGTTGTGTGGATGTAACTGTGTCCGGACGAATGAATGTGTGAACGATGATGAATGTATGAACAAATAAATTCCGTATTGGGTGGGTAAGGGTTGAGCACCGTTCCTGGACCGTCACTTCGGTGTGACTTGGCAGAATTGGACCCAGATCCACTTGAGAGGGATGAATGTATGATGAGCCTTGATAATAAAAGGACAATTAATGACTGATTATCCCTTAGATAAAGGGAGAAAGTATGCAAGAATAAGCACTCTGGCTCAATAAAGAGTGTAGAAAGTGTGAATGAGTTTAGGAAAATAGTATCAATAAAGTTTGAATCAAGATATATAATATTTGCATTTGGATGCTTGTGTGAAAGGGGAGAAAATTCTTTGAGCCCAGTGCAGTGGGAGTGGCAGCAAGGGATGAAGTGTCTACATTAAAGTTGCATTACAGGGGTGGACAAAAAAGGAAAGAGAAGTAAAAAATAAAGAATTATGGTTAGAAATTGTTATGTAAAAAGTGATAATAAAATAGAGCAAATAAAATAGACAGTCAAATAATATAAAAAAGTGTAAATGCATGAGACAAAATAAAAAACTAAATTCAAAGAGTTATGACACACAATAAAGAATAAAAAGTAGGGTGAAATTGGTAAAGGAAAAATAGTTAAATTAAGTGAAAGGGAAAAGAAGAGATTGTAACCAAGTTACTATATAAAACTAAAAAGTTGATTTTTGAGGGTAATAATATAAATAAAGATATTGGAGCCACACCAGTGGAAATAATTGGATTAAAATATCCACTGTGTAAAGAGCAAATAAACAAAATCTCAAAAAAACGGCAGAAGAGAACAAAAAATATGATGACAAAATGGCCAAAGGAAGGGACATTTGATGTGGCATTGTGTGAGGAAATGGAAACTCTGATAAAAAACTATAAAACTAAAAGCATCAATATGAAAAGAGAAAAAAGAGAAACAAAGAGGGAAAAAGAGAAAGAAGTAATTGCTCTGTTTAAAAAAGAAGGTGAGGATATGTTGAAAAGTCTAAAACCGGCTAGGAAAATCCTGAAGGGGGCAGAGAAAGATAACATGAGAAAAGAAAAGTTATTTTCAGAGCCTCCCCCCTATTTGCCAGTACAAGGAGAGTTCCCAATACTCAAGGGAACAGTGGAAGTAACAGGAGAACTAGAGTTAGAAGGGCAGATAGAGATGGATGATAGAGAGGAACAAGCTGTAAAAACACAGAGGCAACCCAGAAAGGAAGTTGCAGAAAGTTTGCATCTTGATTGTTACAGGCAAGCACGTACAGCATTAGAACAAATGAAAGCTAATCAGGTAGATAAAACCTGGTTTGAGGAAGGATTAGAAAAAAAGAGGAGGAAAGATAGCGATATTGTAGCACAAGTACAAGCTATGGAAGAAGAAATGGAAGAGAAAATTAGAGAATCAGGGAAAAAGATACAAGAGGTAAATAAGTTGGAGAGAGGAAAGAGTAAGTTATTCTATGGTAGTGAGGATGAGAATCAGGCAGAGGAGTTATTTGATAACGGTAAATGGGAACAGGGCAGAGAAAAAGGGACACTTAGACCACTGGCCGCACAGCTCCCAATTTTTATCAAGGGTGAGCAGGGACAGTATGTCCCCTGGGCTTCACAGGACCTTGAGGGGCTTGTCACTCGCCTTCCTGATATAAATGAGGGTGCGGGCAAATTTATTCGAATGTTTGAGGACGAAACAACAGGAAAGCTATTGTTAGTAGGTGATGTCAAAGCTCTACTGGCTAGAATTATTGGAGGGACAAAGATGGATGAAATTCTCCTTAGAACGACTCTAAACAGAGCAGTGAACTCTCATAATATGGATGGGATTGTTTTTGATGCATTCCGCCCAGCAGTATGGCAGGCATTGCGTGCGGAGTATCCGATCAGACTGAATCCTAAATCACTGAAGGGAGAAGAAATCGGGGATGCAGAGAATCCAACCACATATGTACAGAAACAGTTGAAAAGGTGGAAACAAGAAACTGAGGGGGATCCCGAGGGAGACCCATTAATGGCAACATTGTTTAGGCAAGCTGTGATTGATGCTATGCCGCCAGCAGTAAAAAGCAAGCTGGAGGATGTGGTCGGTTTAACTTTAAACACACAAAGAGTTTTGCGACCATGTGTCTCATGCAGTGGAACAACACAGAAAAAATGAACAAAAACTCATGAGTCAAGAGAAAGAGTTACAACGTAAACTAACTCAATTACAGCTTGAAGAATTCACAAAGAAAAATAAGAAAAATATTCAAGCTTCAGTAACCAATGCAGCAGCCGAACAAATGACTATAATGCCTCCAGTAATTGCTCCACAACCAACTCTTCAGTCAAGCCCACTTACAGCAGTCCCTCCAAATGAACACTTGAACTCTGTGCCCATAATAAATGTTTATACTCAACAGCCAGGACAGATGGGATGGAGAAAAAACCCCATACAGCAAGGTCAAAGAGGCAGAGGCAAAGGCAGAGGCAGAAGCATGCCTCCAAGTCTGTGCTGGGGCTGAGGACAGCCCGGGCACAATAAAGCTGACTGTCCAACTCGTCAATGGCCACAGCAACCTCAGGGTGGAAGGGAGGTGAGCTGGCAACAGCCTAGTCAGGGTCCAGTGCAGGGTCCAGTAAACCCTTGGGGAGGTCCCAATCCAGGCTATTAGGGGTGCCCAGAGAATCCTAAAGGGGAGAGTCAGCTTCCAATTTTATCAACAAAAGCTGATCAAGAGCCTATTATGCAGATTAAAATAGAGGGAAAAGATACTCCGATGATGATTGATACGGGCGCAAATCTAACTTGCATTAATTTGAAATATGCTTCACATCTCCCCATGTCTGGAAAATTTGCAAAGACAATAGGATTCTCGGGAAAAATGCAATTGATACCCATAACAGCTCCAGTGTGTCTACAAACAAACGATCAAAGTATAACAATGCCCATTCTGGTATCTGCAGTATATGTAGGAAAAAGTTGGGAAGCAAAAGATTTAGGACCAATGATGAAAAGGGCAGAACAAAGCAAATGGGAATCAACAGAAAACCCATTAATTTTTCATTCAGCTGACAAAAATTACATCAAAATTTTGTGTGCAACCAGTTTGCTGGGAATTCCACAGGAAGTAGTTATCAGCCAAAAGAAAGAGACACAGATGAGTACATCATCTGAGTTAATAAACACAACTGAGACTCAATTATTTAAGGAAATGGAGTGTCAGGTACCAACTGAACTATGGTCTCAGCATGACACAGATATTGGATTAATAAAATCAGCAAATCCAGTAAGAGTTCAACTTAAGCCAAATGCACGTCTACCTAGAAAAGCACAATATCCTTTACGGGCAGATGCTGAAGCAGGAATAAAAGACACAATTGAAGGCTTAGTGAAGGCAGGAGTATTGATAGAAACTACTAGTTACTGTAACACTACAATTATGCCTGTAATCAAATCAGACAAAAACAGATGGCGACTTGTTCATGATTTACGAACAATAAATGAAATAACGGAAGATATGCCAGCTGAAGTACCAAACCCGCACACTTTACTGACAAATGTCCCTCCTGATGCCAAATACTTTACTGTAATTGATCTTTGCTCTGCCTACTTCAGTGTACCGCTTGCAGAAGAGAGTAGATATCTATTTGCATTTTCATTTTCAAATAAACAATATACATATTCTAGAATTCCCCAGGGATATAAACATTCACCACATATATTCAACAAGATTCTTAAGGCTGATTTAGAAGACCTCGTAATAGACGGTACACTATTACAATACATGGATGATTTAATTATCTGTTCTACCACACTAGAACAATGTCACAAAGATTCAATTAAGGTGTTGACAAAATTAGCACAAGGAGGACACAAGGTATCTAAAAACAAATTGTAATATTGCCAGCCTCAAGTGGAATACTTGGGAAGATTAATTGCATTTGGCACACGAGCTATAGCTCCAGCTCAGTTAGAAGGTATAAGTAAAACACTGTTACCTCAGACAGTAGGACAAATGATGACTTTTTTAGGAATGACTGGCTTTAGTGCAGACTGGATAGAAGACTATGCAGTAAAGACAGGGCCTTTGAGAGAAATGATGAAACAAGCAGGATTACAACATTTAAGCAATCCATTAAAATGGAACACAGATGCCTTACTAGCATTTGAAGCAATAAAAAAGAATTACAACAGGCCCCTGCCCTGGGAATGGCAGAATATGATAAAATGTTTCATCTATATGTGGCAAATAGAGTTGATGGTTATGCATCAGCTGTATTAATGCAAGAGTCCTGTAGTGGAAGGAAAAAACAGCCTATAGCACACTACAGCACAAAGTTAGACAATGTAGCCCAGGGATATCCACCATGTTACCAACAAGGTTTAGCTGCAGTGTATTATGCTTATGAAAAAGCATCCACAATAACTATGGGGTACCCAGTGACTATATATACCCATCACAAAGTTGTGGAATTAATAGAACAAGGGAAATTTGTTCTGACACAAGCTCGAATTCTAGCCTACTCCTCATTACTCACATATCCAGATGTTACCATTAAAAGATGCCAGACAGTTAATCCAGCTGAATTAATTCCTTTGGCTTTTGAAGGAGAACCTCATGAGTGTGTGAATGAGTCCTTGGCATTTACTAGATTACGACCAGATCTTGAATCAACACCTATTTGTGAAGCAGAAGTTACTTACTTCGTAGATGGTTCTAGCTTTAGGGATCACGAAGGAAATCATACAGGATATTCAGTAGTGAAGAAAAACAAAAAAGAATATGAATCTGTAATATCACAACATTGTGTACAGCCATGCTCTGCTCAATTAGCAGAATTAAAAGCTCTCACAACTGCATGTCAGTTAGCAAAAGGACAAACTGCTAACATTTTTACAGATTCAGCATATGCTCATGGTGTATGTCATCTATTCGGAGCAGTGTGGAAACAAAGAGGTTTCAAAAAGAGTGATGGGACTCCCATCCAACATAGTGAACAAATAGGGCAATTGATTTCTGTTATGATGCTACCAAAACGACTAGCAACAATCAAATGTCAAGCACACAAGAAGTGAAATGACTATGTCATTAAAGGAAACAATGCAGCAGATTTAGAAGCTAAAAAAGCTTCAGGATGTCAGGTAGCAGTATTAGCACCTGTTGTGCTTATCGAACCTCATCCTCAATAGGATGACATTATTCGAATTCAACAACAAGCAGGTCCTTATGAACAATCAATGTGGCATCAAAGTGGAGCTAAAAAGACTCACAGGACATCTGGCGTACACATGAAGGACACATTGTTGCACCTACTTCACTGTTGAATATTTTTATTACAGATGCACATGCTTTTGACCATTGTGCAAGGGGAGAAGTGGTAAGAAAAATTAAACAGCAAGGATATTGGTCTCCTTATTTATATGCAATGGTGGATGAATTTTTGTCCACATGTGAAGTATGTGCTAAATACAATGTAAGAAAAGGCATAGTGACACCAATAGGTCATATTCCAACACCTGAAGGCCCCTTTAAACATCTTGTATGCGATTATGTGGATATGATAAAGCGTGTACAAGGCAAAAGATACATGCTGGTTATCATAGACAGGTTTAGCAGATGGGTGGAGGCAGTACCATCCGCAGATCTAGGAGCAGGAACGGTGATAAAATTTCTAACAAGAGAGGTAATTCCTAGATTTGGAATTCCATCAGAAATAAGTTCAGATAATGGGTCAGCATTCATACAAAAAAGTTTGAAACAAGTATTGCAACAATTAAGAATAAAACAGAGACTAGGATGCGTTTATAGACCTCAATCACAAGGGTCAGTGGAGAGGGTTAATGGAGTTATCAAGGCCAAAATAAACAAAATATGTGAAAGTACTAAACTTAATTGGATTGATGCATTACCGCTCGCACTAATGAGTTATCGCATGCAAACTAACAGGAACACGCATTTAACACCGCATGAAATGCTTACGGGTCGACCCATGCCTGTGCCATATTGTAGAGGTCCTTATAAAGGACCCCCTCTAGAACAATTACAAATGGAACTTCGTTCTTATATGAAGAAATTAACTGCCATACATAAAGCTATCTATTTACAGGAAAAAAGAAAAGAGCCCAGAGAGGAATCGGAGACTGCCTGTCCAGTTGTTCCAGGGGATCAAGTTTATCTGAGGGTATTCCGGAGAAAATGGAATGAGCCCAGGAGAGAAGGACCCTACACAGTGGTGAGAGCTACTCCAACAGCAGTCCAAGTGGAAGGAAGCACAGCCTGGTATCATCTAAAACACTGTACTAGAGTTCCCACAGGAAAGGCAGAAAGAAAGGAAAACAGTCAACTAGACAATGCAGGAGAGAGCAATGAGGAAAAATCAGAGACACATGATGAAGTGCAAACTGACGAGGGCTCCCTAAAAAAGGTACACAAGGAGCTTCTTACCTCCTGTCAGACAAACTGGAGAGGACAGAGAATAAGTCTGACAACATGTCTGAAGACCATCCTATGCCTAATGCATCTCATAATGCAGACTCAAACTCAACCGATAGAAAGCAACCTGACTTCCCTTCCATTGACTTTACAACCTTTGAACAAAAGTGACAATCTAATCAACTTTTATAATCTTGTGATATTCCATTAGTGATGTAATGTATGTATTTTATGCCTTTTATACATAACTGTGATAACCACAGGCAAATGCTGAACCAATTGCACGCTCACGCTTATAACATTGTGTACTATTACAGAAGGAAATAGGGAGACTGGATCTTTTACTCCCTCCTCGTCAAAAAAGGAGAGAGATGTTTGGTCCAGTAATCCCTCAGAGTGGAATTTCATAATCTAGTCACTGGTGATAATACAATGTGACTTATTTAGTCACTAGGTAGTGTAACTAATATGACTGGATTATGGAGTAGCACTCTGGATAAGAAAAATGTGAGACTTATTAAGTCTCAAAGGGGAGAATATGTGGAAGATTTTTATTAGTAAGATTTTAATTAAACAAGTATATAATCAATGTGAATCTAGCCATTTTTGTTGCTAGTTATTACTCCATTATAATCTTATAGGTAATAGAAAGCTACGTGCTGGAATGTACAAAACTGAGGAGAAACATATGGTCAGACATACATACAGGGCCTTTGTTTAGAATAAATCAAGCAGGGGGCCTCTCCTCTCTAGGGAGGTATTAAAATTGTAATCATAAGGAAAAGTTTGACTATGTGGAACTGCCCCATTTAATGTATATAAGGAGATACCAAATAACATTCGGGAGATCTCCTTGCAAGGACTCTCGGCTTTATTTTCTGTAAAATAAAGTCTTTTCTTCTGAGAGAAAAATCCCTGACTGAGTGTGATTCTTCGGAGAACTGGCAGACGACACCACACAGTTTATTTCCCCTTTAATCGCTGAGCTTGTCGGAGTGCTTGTGTGATGAATGGCAATACCGAAGCATGTTACGCGACTCCCCATAGACATTGGAACCTCAATCTATCAGGGTTCTGTAGCTCTACTGCTGTCCAAAAAGTCACTTCTGGTGCAGGAAGATGTGCTGGCTTTTTGAGGAGAGAAGCAAAAAAGATCAAGCTTTCCCATCACGGGAGTCGACCCCTGGCTGCATGGGAGAAATCCAGGAATCCTAACTGCTAGACCATATGGGAACTGGCCAGCTTTAACTGGGCACAAGCTTGTGGGCCACTTTCATTAAATCTGGCCAGTGTGGTTTACAGAAATAAATGGTGTTACATGAATTCAAGGGTCATGTTTGTTGACTCACCCCGGGGGTTCAGTTTTTTGGCCAGAGTCCTGTGATTGCTGAATTGATACCTTGAACTGGTAATTAGGCTCTTGTCCAGGTGAAAATACTTGTGTCATGCATCTGAAAACACACATTGCAACCGTTATCTGGATGAAAAACTGTCTATCGTCGGTCTGTCAAGGTCCAAAATTGACATACGAAAGGCAATACCGAAGCATGTCCGTGTCTCCCCTAGACATCGGAATGGGTGTGCAGAATATGTCTTTTTTGGAAAAAAAAGAAGAATGCCTGGAGATTTGCCTTTACTTCTAGATTTTGGAGAAAAAGAAAAAACACAACAACAAAATAAGCCGGAGAAAAACAAGCACAGAGCAAGCCAGCCAGGAGTCGAACCTAGAATCTTCTGATCCGTAGTCAGACACGTTATCCATTGCGCCACTGGCCCACCGATAGTAGAGACTCCCGATTGCTACAGAGTTGTTGGTTTTAGATGTGACAGTGGCAAGCATTGCTGTCTGCTTATTCTCACCTTGTTATCAGGAGGCAAGCCTACCAGCCCACCAGCCCACCAGCCCCTCCCTGGTGGTCTAGGGGTTAGGATTCGATGCTCTCACCGCTGCGGCCTGGGTTCGATTCCCGGTCAGGGAAAGCTCTTTTGGCTTCCAATTGTGGACTGCGAATTCAAGCTCTGCTAACACCTGCGAGAAAGCCAGCTCCAAACCAAAAAAATGGTGAGCACTTGAAAAAAAGACCTCCTTCGTGCCGGAGTCGAACCAGCGACCTAAGGATTGCCAGCACTCCAACCTGGTGCAGGAAGATGTGCTGGATTTTTGAGGAGGGAAGCAAAAAGAAGCATGCTTTCCCATACCGGGAGTCGAACCCGGGCCGCCTGGGTGAAAACCAGGAATCCTAACCGCTAGACCATATGGGATTTGGACACCTTAAACTGGCCAGTGGCGCAATTTCCATACATGTGGTCAGTGTGGGCGCAGGATCTTGTAGTGGCCTGTTGCTTTAGGTCTGCGACTGTAACAATGTGATAATAATTTGGCAAAACAAGAATTATCCAAAAGGACGGTTTTCTGAATTATATAGTGTTGTATGCATTCAAGGGATCTGTTTTTTTTACTCACCCCGGGGGTTCAGTTTTGTTGGGCAGATTCCTGTGATTGCTGAATTGATACCTTGAACTGGTAATTAAGCTCTTGTCCAGGTGAAAATACTTGTGTCATGCATCTGAAAACACACATTGCAAGCGTTATCTAGATGAAAATCTGCCTATCATCGGTCTGTCAAGGTACAAAATTTACATATTGTGAGGTTAATAATGAAAGTGAGACCAATTTTTTATCCGCAAAGTTGCTGATTATTTGCTCATTCAGTTTAATGCAGATTACAATTTATTCTCAATGTCCAGGTGGCAATTAGTGATAAAGCTTCAAAATGGCAAGCCCGTGACATCAAAACAACATGGCATTACACCCTTCAAAGTAATGAAGCAGTTACAGAGTAGCGATGAAATAGTTCATTCGAAAATCAACTGGCTGCCAGCCTGCAGTTTATTTCCCTGATAATCGCCGAGCTTGTCGGAGTGCTTGTGAGACGAATGGAAATACCGAAGCATGTCCGTGTCTTCCCTAGACATCGGAAAGGGTGTGCAGAATATGTCTTTTTTGGAAAAAAAGAAGAATGCCTGAAGATTTGCCTTTTCTTCTGGATTTTGGAGAAGAGAAAAAAAAACACAACAACAAAATAAGCCGGAGAAAAACAAGCACAGAGCGAGCCAGCCAGGAGTCGAAGCTAGAATCTTCTGATCCTTAGTCAGACGCGTTATCCATTGCACCACTGGCCCACCAATAGTAAAGACCCCTGATTGCTACAGAGTTGTTGGTTTTAGATGTGACAGTGGCAAGCATTGCTGTCTGCTCATTCTCACCTTGTTTTCAGGAAGTAAGCCCACCAGCCCACCAACCCACCAGCCCACCAGCCCCTCCCTGGTGGTCTAGTGGTTAGGATTCGGCGCTCTCACCGCCGCGGCCCTGGTTCGATTCCCGGTCAGGGAAAGCTCTTTTGGCTTCCAATTGTGGACTGCGAATTCTAGCTCTGCTAACAGCTGCGAGAAAGCCAGCTCCAAACCAAAAAAAATGGTGAGCACTTGAAAAAATGACCTCCTTCGAGCCGGAGTCAAACCAGCAACCTAAGGAATGCCAACACTCCAACCTACAGTCCTCCGCTTTACCAGCTGAGCTATCAAAGGGGCAAAGTGTGAGACAGAACCTTGACATATCACGGTCTTGTAGCTCTACTGCTGGCCAAAAAGTCACTTCTGGTGCAGGAAGATGTGCTGGATTTTTGAGGAGGGAATCAAAAAGGAGCATGCGTTCCCATACCGGGAGTCAAACCTGGGCCGCCTGGGTGAAAACCAGGAATCCTAAGCGCTAGACCATATGGGATTTGGAAACCTTAAACTGGCCATTGGCTTCTGGCGCACTTTCCATACATGTGGTCAGTGTGGGTGCAGGATCTTGTAGTGGCCTGTTGCTTTAGGTCTGCGACTGTAACAATGTGATAATAATTTGGCAAAACAAGAATTATCCAAAAGGACGGTTTTCTGAATTATATAGTGTTGTATGCATTCAAGGGATCTGTTTTTTTTTTACTCACCCCGGGAGTTCAGTTTATTTGGGCAGATTCCTGTGATTGCTGAATTTATACCTCGAACTGGTAATTAAGCTCTTTTCCAGGTGAAAATACTTGTGTCATCCATTTGAAAACACACACGGCAACCGTATCTAGAGGAAAAACTGCCTATTGTCACTCTGTCAAGATACAAAAATGACATTGTGAGGGTAACAATGAAAGTGAGACCAATTTTTAATCGGCAAAGTTGCTGATTATTCGCTCCTTCAGTTTAACTCAGTTTACAACTTATTCTAAACGTCCATGTGGCAATTAGTGATAAGGCTTCAAAATGGCAAGCCCATGACATCAAAACCACATGGCATTATACCCTTCAAAGTAATGAAGCAGTTACAGAGTAGCGATGAAATTGTTCATTCGAAAATCAACTGGCTGCCAGCCTGCAGTTTATTTCCCCTATAATCGCCGAGCTTGTCGGAGTGCTTGTGAGACGAATGGCAATACCGAAGCATGTCCGTGTCTTCCCTAGACATCGAAAAGGGTGTGCAGAATATGTCTTTTTTGGAAAAAAAGAAGAATGCCTGAAGATTTGCCTTTTCTTCTGGATTTTGGAGAAGAGAAAAAAAACACAACAACAAAATAAGCCAGAGAAAAACAAGTACAGAGCGAGCCAGCCAGGAGTCGAACCTAGAATCTTCTGATCCGTAGTCAGACGCGTTATCCATTGCGCCAAGGCCGGCGCCCATTAGTCGAGGTAAAGATCCTAAAAGACGAATAGGGACGTGAGTTCGCGGCCCACTCCGAACAGTGATGGAATTCCTGGAATGTGTCCGCTTCGACGCTGCTGATGCACGCGTACGTAATCATCATTCTCCCCCGTAATTAAATCGAACGTAAATTCGCCCCCCCCCCACTTTAATTTGGGAACTGTCCAAAGTAAACACTCTCACGTTGTGTATGTTTCATTCATACCGGACGCCGGAGGGCGCTCTCTCGCACAAAGTCCAAAACAGACTCGTAAAAGTACCAGCTCGTGACCACTATGTGACGCACGCTACAGGAAATACCTTATATGGACAAAAGCATCAAGCTGTCACTGGATAAAAAAAAGTCGAAATGATTTGACAGACAAAACGTGAATATTCATTGCAACAAATACATGATTTGTGTTTTTGTGCATTTTCACAACAAAATACATGAATAACGCAGCGCTAACTAACTCATTTTTTACAGTATAATATATTATTTTTTACAGTATAACATTATATTATTATATTTTCTGACTTATTCTGAAAGTCCCTGTTTTTGTGTGTGTGTGTGTTTTATTGTTATGTAATACTGGAATACTTAAAAAAATTGCAACTTCAAATACAGTGAGAAATAGGCACAAAAACATTACTAGTGCAAAGATTAAGATTAACAACCCTTTTAATTTGCAAATATCAATAAAAAAATTATAACAGCAGTGCAAATATATATGCATTTACAAATATTGTGAGAATACAAAAAGGCACAATAACAATAGTGTGAGGGCAAATATTAACAATCCTTTTAATCTCCATATATATTTTAAAGCCAATAAAACATTTAGAACAGTAGTGCAATTTTGACACATCAATTAAAAATAATAAACAGTAAACCAAAAATGTTTACCACAGTAGTAAAATGTTTACATATCAGTGTAAAAAATATAATAAATATCAAACCAAAACAAACACAATAACAATAGTGTGAGGGCAAATATTAACAACCCTTTTAATCTCCATATACATTTTAAAGCCAATAAAACATTTAGAACAGTAGTGCAATTTTGACACATCAATTAAAAATAATAAACAGTAAACCAAAAATGTTTACCACAGTAGTAAACTTTTTACATATCAGTGTAAAAATATAATAAATATCAAACCAAAACAAACATTTGCAGTGCAATTTTGACATCAGACTAAGAAAATAATAAATAGTAAACCAAGACAAACATTTACCACAGTAGTGCAATTTTGACATGTTAGCCAAAAAAAGTAAATCAAAACAAAAATGGACCACAGTAGTGCAATTATGACATATTCGCCCCTAAAAAAATAGTAAATCAAATATACCAAAACCAAAATAATGATAATAATAAAAACATAAACATACCATATATATATATAATGGTATCAAATATTTTTCCAACAGAGGCATGCAGCAGAGGAAACACACAGTAATTACACATTTTAGAGAAAGCTGTCATTGTTGGAGACTATTAAATTGCACTATAAAGCAAACATTAAGTTACCAAATAAAAATATCACGTGCTGAAATAGCAGTTTTAAGAAGCTGTAGGGTTGCCATTTCCCTTTTTTCTTCATCTATAACCTCGTTCCTGCAGCACAGCCCTCCATTCACCATATGATTGAGTCTCAGAATCTTTGCAGAACCAGTTGCCAAAGTACTGAAGATGTGATGGTGGCTTTCTCTCTTTGTTACACTTTCTGGAAAGAATTATGTCTGTCTTCTTCACATATTTTCTTGTGACAGTTCCAGTGCGCTCCCTCTCCAGTTTTCTCTTTCTGTATTGCTGAGTGGAGTAAGGAACATCTTGACCGGATGTCTGTGTCTGAGCTGATGGTTGCAAAGCTGAAGGTAATGGGAGGTTGAAGAACATCACCTGTGAGGTACCTGTAGAGGATGGCGCTTAAGTGCCTTTCACTGTAGGAAGCTGCACAGATGGTAAAATGAAAGGGAGAGAGATGAGTAGTGCTGATGCAATGACAGGAAGGCCTTGATGTGATATTGGAGCCTGGGAGATGGCCTGGGGTTGCGACCTCCCCTTAAGTTTTGCCTTCCCAGCAGTGTTTGGTGGCAGGATAAAAAGGTGAGCCTCAGCCAAATTGCCTGGATACAGAGTTGGTCCTTTCTGCATAGCTGCAGGAAGTGTCTCGGGTCCTGCCATGGGTGCGTTTGGGGCTTGGATACCCTGCTTCAAAATCTCCTGTTCCTGTGACTTGCCACACCTGCTGAACCTGGGAAACATAAAACAACAGATATTAATAAACATTTAAGCAATACAAAAGATCAACTACTATTTGTCATGACTATGACGCAGCAGCATGACACAGCTCAGATCACACAGCAGTCGTCTAATGTATTACTGCTTTTGTGAAATGGCTACTTTATTGAGATTAACATTGTATTATGAATTATTGATTCTTGCAGTCTGCTGAAGACAGCTGATCCATGTCATAAATCTTATCTTTCATAATGAAGAAGAAAACAGAAGTTGAACTCTTGTTGATTTGTTTCTAGACCTGCAAAGCAGCCATGGTTACATAAAGGCTGATGATACAAAAAAATTTGAGAAGTGTTTCTTGGGTACGTTCCCCACTGAGAATGGGTAACAAATTTCAATCTGGATACTTCAGATCAATCTTGCGCTCTGTGTCTTATCTGGTTGCCTGTTGATGGCAATATTAACCAAAGTTGCCCAGCAGCATTGATCAAAAAAAGTTGCCGTGTAACATCAGCCCTTAGCTGCTTTAAGTTTAGGCTTAGCGGTGACAATGCTTATTTACTCACCATTGTGTGACTGTTGCAGCGTTCACTTCTGGGAGCTGGATGGTGGTCTCACACATCACCTTAGCATTGGTGAGGATGCACTCTTGGATGTACTTGTGAGCACATGCTACCACAGTGAAGCGGGACACCCTCACTCCGTCACAGCGCACCACGTTTGGGTAGAGAGCACAGAGCCTTGTGAAAATGGCCTCCACCACTCGGTTGAAGTCAGGCCACTGTGCAGGACTATGAGCCCCAACGAAACACCTGCAAATTACAACAGGATACATATTATTAATGTAAGATTGTTTTCATTGTGTGATCTTATTTTTATTTTCCCTTTCTTAGTCTGTTTTGCTTTGTGTTGTCTAAATGTTCATTTATAATATCTGCCCATAGTTATGTTTTTTTTCTTTTTTTTTTTTTTTTTTAGATTGATGTTAAAATGTCATATCAATAAATCAGGTCTCTACTGGATTACTGTGTTGTGGAATTATTACAGGGTGTTGTTAGTCAGCCTGTCAGATTTTATTCACAATAATGACTGCATATTATCCCGCTTATTACATGGCTACTTACTAAAGTACAGTAAAAGACAAATTATTTGACACAACATATTGATACAAAATGATTTTACCGATTTAAGAAATGATTGCTTTGTTTCTGCTAAATTAATTATTCCAATGTAACATACTTAGCAACCTAATATATATTCAGAATTAAACGTAAATCACAACTAATAATTTATGTTTAGTTGTGAAATGAAAAGAAAATGAAAAGAAAGATAATTTAAATGAAATAATTAAAAATAATTAAAAATGAAAAAAATAATTAAAAATGAAATATAATTTAGGAACTTTTGATAGCATCAGTGAATACAAATATTCACATGATTCATAGATAAAGAAATCAATAAATTGTTGTTATTAGTTAAATGTGTCATAATGTATCCATTCCTTAATAACATATTATATTAACTAACAGTGTAAAATTATATCATTAATGAATCATTAGATAATAATTTGTAAAAATATCATTATGTTATTACTTTAACTTTACTTGTTGTGGTACATGACTAATTTAAAAAAAAAACATAACCACAATAACATATTAACAATTGGTTAATAGCTCTTTACCTCAACATGTAAAGTCATAAATTGATTCCTTTGAAAATCATTAGCTAATGATTAGTTAAAGCTGACAACTGGAAGTTGAAGTAAATAGCTTTGGCCACTGTAGTAATTAAAATATACATTTACGTCATTAGTTAATCTAATGTTATTAAGGAACTAATAGATTAAAGTAAATTTAACTAATAAAATTGTATTTATTAATTTATCTATGAAACATATAGAATGTTTATTAGTTGCTGATGTAGTAATCATTAATTAATGGTTTAAGTTAGTGCTTTATTCGTTTACATTAACTCATGATTATCTGTGCATTCGTTAAGTATAAATTAATGGATATTTGTGCAACAGTATTGTAAGTGTTACTTTTTTATTGATAAAAGATTCACTTACATTGCAAATGTTGGTTAGAAATTAATCGATGACCGTTATCTTCTTCTTCAGCCGTGATCCGCAAGTCTCCGGGGGTTCTTGACGTTATCAATTGTTGTTGATAACTTGTTACTATGAAGAATCACGGTTGAGGAACGAGCGCTGATTGGTCAATTTCTTGTTGTTACTGGACGGAATCACGGTTGCGATACGAGCGCTGATTGGCTAATTCGCGGTTACGATACGAGCGCTGATTGGCCAATTTGCGGTTGCGATACGAGCGCTTATTGGCTAAAACATAAATTTCATGGTTGCAGCCAGGAACGTGATTGGCTGTCATAACAAAGAATAACCACGACCTACGGGTGACATGGAGCGCCACTGGCCCACCAATAGTAAAGACCCCTGATTGCTACAGAGTTGTTGGTTTTAGATGTGAAAGTGGCAAGCATTGCTGTCTGCTTATTCTCATCTTGTTTTCAGGAGGTAAGCCCTCCAGCCCACCAGGCCACCAGCCCACCAGGCCACCAGCCCACCAGGCCACCAGCCCACCAGGCCACCAGGCCATCAGCCCACCAGCCCACCAGGCCACCAGGCCACCAGGCCATCAGCCCACCAGCCCCTCCCTGGTGGTCTAGTGGTTAGGATTTGGCGCTCTCACCGCCGCGGCCCGGGTTCAATTCCCGGTCAGGGAAAGCTCTTTTGGCTTCCAATTGTGGACTGCGAATTCAAGCTCTGCTAACAGCTGCGAGAAAGCCAGCTCCAAACCAAAAAAATGGTGAGCACTTGAAAAAAAGACCTCCTTCAAGCCCGCAACCTAAGGATTGCCAACACTCCAACCTACAGTCCTCCACTCTACCAGCTGAGCTATCGAAGGGGCAAAGTGTTAGACAGAACCTCGACATCTGGTGCAGGAAGATGTGCTGGATTTTTGAGGAGGGAAGCAAAAAGGAGCATGCATTCCCATACCGAGAGTCGAACCCGGGCTGCCTGGGTGAAAAACAGGAATCCTAACCGCTAGACCATATGGGATTTGGACACCTTAAACTGGCCATTGGCGCACTTTCCATACATGTGGTCAGTGTGGGCGCAGGATCTTGTAGTGGCCTGTTGCTTTAGGTCTGCGACTGTAACAATGTGATAATAATTTGGCAAAACAAGAATTATCCAAAAGGACGTTTTTCTGAATTATATAGTGTTGTATGCATTCAAGGGATCTGTTTTTTTTACTCACCCCGGGGGTTCAGTTTTGTTGGGCAGATTCCTGTGATTGCTGAATTGATACCTTGAACTGGTAATTAAGCTCTTGTCCAAGTGAAAATACTTGTGTCATGCATCTGAAAACACACATTGCAACCGTTATCTAGATGAAAATCTGCCTATCATCGGTCTTTCAAGGTACAAAATTGACATATTGTGAGGTTAATAATGAAAGTGAGACCAATTTTTTATCCGCAAAGTTGCTGATTATTCGCTCGTTCAGTTTAATGCAGATTACAATTTATTCTCAATGTCCAGGTGGCAATTAGTGATAAGGCTTCAAAATGGCAAGCCTGTGACATCAAAACAACATGGCATTACACCCTTCAAAGTAATGAAGCAGTTACAGAGTAGCGATGAAATTGTTCATTCGAAAATCAACTGGCTGCCTGCCTGCAGTTTATTTCCCCTTTAATCGCCGAGCTTGTCGGAGTGCTTGTGAGACGAATGACAATACCGAAGCATGTCCGTGTCTTCCCTAGATATCGGAAAGGGTGTGCAGAATGTCTTTTTTGGAAAAAAAAGAAGAATGCCTGAAGATTTGCCTTTTCTTCTGGATTTTGGAGAAGAGAAAAAAAAACACAGCAACAAAATAAGCCGGAGAAAAACAAGCACAGAGCGAGCCAGCCAGGAGTCGAACCTAGAATCTTCTGATCCGTAGTCAGACTCGTTATCCATTGAGCCACTGGCCCACCAATAGTAAAGACCCCTGATTGCTACAGAGTTGTTGGTTTTAGATGTGACAGTGGCAAGCTAAGGATTGCCAACACTCCAACCTACAGTCCCTAGTGGCCTGTTGCTTTAGGTCTGCGACTGTAACAATGTGATAATAATTTGGCAAAACAAGAATTATCCAAAAGGACGGTTTTCTGAATTATATAGTGTTGTATGCATTCAAGGGATCTGTTTTTTTTTACTCACCCCGGGAGTTCAGTTTATTTGGGCAGATTCCTGTGATTGCTGAATTGATACCTCGAACTGGTAATTATGCTCTTTTCCAGGTGAAAATTCTTGTGTCATCCATTTGAAAACACACACGGCAACCGTTATCTAGAGGAAAAACTGCCTATTGTCACTCTGTCAAGATACAAAAATGACATTGTGAGGGTAACAATGAAAGTGAGACCAATTTTTAATCTGCAAAGTTGCTGATTATTCGCTCCTTCATTTTAACTCAGTTTACAACTTATTCTAAATGTCCAGGTGGCAATTAGTGATAAGGCTTCAAAATGGCAAGCCCGTGACATCAAAACCACATGGCATTACACCCTTCAAAGTAATGAAGCAGTTACAGAGTAGCGATGAAATTGTTCATTCGAAAATCAACTGGCTGCCAGCCTGCAGTTTATTTCCCCTTTAATCGCCGAGCTTGTCGAAAAAAAGAAGAATGCCTGAAGATTTGCCTATTCTTCTGGATTTTGGAGAAGAAAAAAAAAACACAACAACAAAATAAGCCGGAGAAAAACAAGCACAGAGCGAGCCAGCCAGGAGTCTGACCTAGAATCTTCTGATCCATAGTCAGACGCTTTATCCATTGCGCCACTGGCCCACCGATAGTAAAGACCCCTGATTGCTACAGAGTTGTTGGTTTTACATGTGACAGTGGCAAGCATTGCTGTCTGCTTATTCTCACCTTGTTATCAGGAGGTAAGCCCTGATAATTGCCGAGCTTATCCGAGAGCTTGTGTGATGAATGGCAATACCGAAGCATGTTACATGACTCCCCATAGACATCGGAACCTCAACCTATCAGGGTTCTGTAGCTCTACTGCCGTCTAAAAAGTCACTTCTGGCCACATGGGAGAAAACCAGGAATCCTAACTGCTAGACCATATGGGAACTGGCCAGCTTTAACTGGGCACAAGCTTGTGGGCCACTTTCCATAATCTGGCCAGTGTGGTTTACAGAAATAAATAGTGTTGCATGCATTCAAGGGACATGAAAAACTGCCTATCGTCGGTCTGTCAAGGTACAATATTGACATATTGTGAGGTTATTAATGAAAGTGAGACCAATTTTTAATCCGCAAAGTTGCTGATGTAGTTTCGTCTACCGGTTCTCAGAAGAATCACACTCAGTCAGTGGTTTTCTCTCAGAAGAAAAGACTTTATTTTATGGAAAACAACGCCGAGAGTCCTTGCAAGGAAATCTCTCGAATGTTTTTTGGTATCTCCTTATATACACTATATGGGGCGGTTCCACAATAGTCAAACTTTTCCTTATGATTACAATTTTAATACCTCCTTAGAGAGGAGAGGCCCCCTGCTTGATTTATTCTAAAGAAAGGCCCTGTATGTATGTCTGACCATATGTTTGTCATCAGTTTTGTACATTCCAGCACATAGGCAACTTTCTATTTTCTATTTTGTGACATTTTGGTGGGTGTAATCAGGGAGGGTTATATATAAATATAAAACAGTTTGATGCAAAGTTTTCACGTATAATGTCCGATTTATAATAGCCATATAGGTTATTAGTGAAAGTAAGTCAACATAACCATATTTTGTTAAGATTAGTCCTTCTAAAGGTTTTACTATGCATCTTCTACAAAGAGCTTGTATAAGTGCGTTTCCCCTTTAAGAGAATGAGTGAAACTTTAAGGGTTGGTTGATATGTACTTGAACAAAAACGTGGATTTTGCTATCAGGTTAGATCGATTCCTGTTTGATTGGACATTTAGTAGTTAATGCCCACCTCCAATATACGTGATACGTGAGTCTGATGTGATTGCTTTATCCGGAGATTGGAGGGAAAAAAAGACGAGAGGAGAGGCGTTATTAGAATAGGTGTGCAAAAAGGTTGGTTCTAATCGAAATCTACCGTTTTAATAACACAAAAAGAAACTTGAGTTAAGCCTTCATATTTTTCCAGATACGTTTTTTGTTTAGTTAAGTGTCTGATTGAACACAGGAAATGTGTTTGCCTGTTTTATTTTGATTCGTTTTCGAGTGAAAGACGTTGAGGCCTGTGTGAATATACAGCGATTTCAGTTAGAAAGATTGTCATGTTAGTCTTATTTTATACTATTCATCGTGCTGTTACAAGTAAAACAGTCGATGTGGGAAGAGTAAGAGGAGATCAGATAGCCCTGTTGAGCCACCGGAAGCGCTCACAGGTCCTCTGATAACGAGGGACTGTACAGCTGCAACCGGATAGCACGCCCAGCCACCGGGAGTGTTGGGTGTTCCTCCGGCATCGAGGGAGCGACGGCTGTTAGGGGAGTTGGTGCGAGCCGAGTTTGACGAAAATCGGGACCGCGTATGGACTTACAGGTACTGCTTATTGGTCTTATTTTAGCTCATTGAAGAGAGAAGAGGCCAGTTTGCATTTTAAAGGCCACTACGCACCCAAGCAACGAATCAGGCCTGCATCGAGGTTGGGTTTGAGTGTGTTTATGGTGTGAGTGGGCCCACTTTTTAACTATTGTTTTTTTTTCTGTATATTAAGTTTACGGTTACAGTTCGTAAAACGCTGAAACGTGTTACTGGGATTACTAGTGTTATATCAGTGCTCTAAGTAGTAAGCGAATTAAGTGGATTTATTATTCACTGATAATTCTCAGTTTGTGTTGCAAAGAGTGTACATATAGTGTCAAATAAGAGAAACGAAAAAGTGTTGAGACTTGTAAACTTGGGTATATTTCCCTAAGGGATTTTCTAAGTATTCTAATCCATGTATTACTGGTTTATCAGTATTGAATATTAATACCTGTACTTATTCAAATTGAAATTACCTATTGGTTATTGCTAATATATATCATCTGAATATTTATATCTGATATTTATACCATCCTATTAATATATAAATATAATTATATATTGTATTTTCCTTATTATTATTATTATTATTAATATATATATTTTTTTTTGTTTGTTAAATAAATTGTTTCTTTTGGATACGTGTTTCAGATTAGTTATTTAGGAAACCAATAACTCTCTTCAAAACTTGGTATCAGAGATGGGGGCTTAAATTATAGTCGAGAGACACTAATAAAAGGAACCCGGTGCTCCACCCATTAGAACTTAGGTCAGGACACACCTAGGAGGGCAGGGGGCGCTACATAAAGTGGGGCCTCGTCCGGGATTTTTCTTTCCCTCCCTGGTACCTTTCAGAAGAGAGAAGTAAACACGGGTCAATACTCCTTGATCCCTGAGAAGAAAACAGACATTTGGTGCATTTAACTTCTTGTTGAAAATGTCTCGCAGAAGTAACCCTCCTCCTCAAAGTGAACTTGTTGACTGGTGCAGAGAGGCCGGGATTGACCTTGCTCACTCCTTGATGCTAACAAGTGTACCCAGATCAACTGAGATTGCACGCATTGAAGAAGTAGCGGAGAGCGTGAAAGCTTTTGGAAGAGTGCGCGTTCGAGACACAAGATGTGGAGTCTCTCCAGATACCCTACTTGTGCTGTGTGAATGCAGAGAGTCTGTAGACCCCACACGCTGCCCTATAGAACTAAAGCCGTCCGATGATGAGACCTGGAGGATAATTACGGGCGTAGAAAAAACCCCAACAGGCACTGTTCCCTCAGGATTTGCTGACAAGCTCTCCCAGTTTCTTCAGGATGAAGGGAAGTCCATGACAGATCTACAAGCACTATTTCCTCCCCTAAGTGCAAGTCCCAGTTCCCCTGACTCAATTATTCGTGCAGTGGGTGAGATCCTAGAGAAAACCATAAGACCACCAAGTGATAGCAATGCTTACCGTCGTTTACGTACCTTCTCTGGTATTGTTCCGACCCCCACGGGAGAAGAAACCATGGAACACTGGATGGAGCAAGCTAAGATGATGATAACTGAATGTGAATGCTCAGAGAAAGAGAAACGGAGACGAATTGTGGAAAGCTTAAAAGGACCAGCCCTAGAAATCATTAAAGCTGTCCGTATGTCCAGTCCTGATGCCAGCTCGCAGCAGTACCTTGAAGCTCTGGAAAGTACTTTTGGCTCCTCGGAGTCCGGAGAGTATTTGTATTTCGCTTTTCGGCTTCTTCGACAGCGTCCAGGTGAGACACTTTCTGATTTCCTGAGAAGGGTTGAAAAATCACTGACAAAAGTTGTGCAAAGAGGTGGACTGTCTCCCGCCAATGTTGACAAGGCAAGAGTGGAACAACTGATTCGTGGAGCCGTCGAATCTGATATGATGCTTTTGCAATTGAGGTTAAGGGAGAGAAAAGAAAACCCACCAACTTTTCTGAGCCTGTTGAATGAGATTAGGGAGGCTGAAGAAATTGAAGTCACTAGACGCAAGTTTACTGCTACTGCAAAGTCCATACACTTGCAGGACGAGGGGAATAACTGTCCAGCTTTTGTGCGAGAACTTAAAGCAGAAATTCAAGAACTGAGGGCTCAGCTCGAAAGTGACCGCTTGAATAGCCTACCAGCATCCTCCATGATGTTAGAATCCAGAACCAAGCTATGTAAAACAAGCCCCTCCGATCACAAAGGAGTAACAAAGGATTCTGAAGTTCAGTCTTTGAGAAAGCAAGTACTTCAGCTGCAACAACAGCTAGCAGTAATGAGTGTCAGTTCAAGTAGTTCAGCTAGTCATGCCCAGTTAACCCAACCACATGCTTCAGTCCAGCAGCGATCCAAGCCCTCAAGGAACATGGAAGATTACTTTTGCTACCGGTGTGGAGAAGACGGACACATCTCTACAAAGTGTCAAGCACCCGAAAATGCCACACAGGTGATCACTAAATTAATCCATTCATCACGGAAAGCAAAAGGAATGAGGAGTGATCCAAACAACAGCAGCCCATCTGGAGAGCAAGCCTGTTTTTCTAAAAACAGTCATGTGCACAGCAGTGAGCCAAATGGTCTGACCAAGGGACTAGTTGGGCCCGCCTCGACCGTGGAGGTAAAGATTGGTGGCCATCCGTGCCAGGCTTTGTGGGACAGTGGGTCTCAAGTTACCATTGTCTTTGACTCCTGGTATTCCCGAAACCTACCTGATGTACCCATCCATCCCCTTGCTGGATTATCCATTTGGGGTCTCAGCTCATGCAGTTATCCCTACAAAGGATACATTGTCATAGATGTTACCTTCCCTGTAACTCTCACTGGTGCTGAAGAGACCATATCCATCCTGGCCTTGGTCTGCCCAGACCCCCAAGGACCGACACAATTCCCATTAATCATTGGAACCAATGCCAGCTTCTTTCAACGACTGACAGCATATAATGGGACTACTAGTGGAAAAAACAGTGCCCATTCGCTGAGAATTCAGACACCCCCAGTCCGTATTTTACCTCAAAGTGGACAAAATTCTGCAGCAGATCGACCCGAAGGCAAAGTGATATGGGAGGGCCCTGGAATTTTCAAAGTCCCATCACGAGGGGAGCGGTATGCCTTATGCAAAGTTGAGTCTGACAAACCCTTGAGGAAAGATATCTTCCTCATTGAAGCCTCCACTGTAGATCCACTTCCTGCAGAGCTGTTTGTTTCCCCTGTAGTAATGCCTTCATCAGCTGTGGATGTGAATGACTTCAGAGTCCTGATTCACAATGAGACGAGCAAAGATCTCTCAATTCCAGTTGGTACTGTAGTTGCCCATGTATTCCCTACAGACACAGTTACAGTGGCTCATGACATTCCAGAATCCAAAGGACCCCTTAATCCGGAGTTATTCAACTTTGGGGAGGCCCCTATACCTGCTGGCTGGGAGAAGAGATTACGTTTGAAGTTAGCGGAGCGGAGTAATGTGTTCCCCACCGAGGAATGGGACGTAGGCTTAGCCAAAGATGTCACTCACCAGATCAGACTGAGTCATCCTCGCCCCTTCCGAGAACGTTCACGGCGCATTGCCCCAGCCGACATTGATGACGTAAGACGCCACCTTAAAGATCTTCTAGCGGCAGGCATCATCCAAGAGTCCCGAAGTCCGTATGCATCACCGATCGTGATAGCTCGGAAAAAAATGGTGCCGTACGGATGTGCATCGATTATCGGACCTTAAACAGCCGCACTATACCAGATCAATACGTCACTCCCAGGATTGATGATGCCCTAGACTGTTTGACTGGTAGCCGATGGTTTTCAGTCCTAGACCTGCGAAGCGGCTATTATCAAATAGCTATGTCCGCTGAGGACCGAGAAAAGACTGCCTTTATATGTCCGCTGGGGTTCTACCAATTTCAACGAATGCCACAAGGTATCACTGGGGCCCCAGCGACATTTCAGAGGCTCATGGAGAGGGTGGTAGGTGACATGCACCTCCTACAGGTAATCGTCTACCTTGATGACCTTATAGTCTTCGGCAGAACACTTGAAGAACACGAGGAGCGACTAATGAAGGTACTGGATCGCCTGGAGGAATGGGGGTTAAAAGTCTCTATCGACAAGTGTCAGTTTTGTCAGCAACAGGTCAAATATGTGGGGCATATTGTTTCAGCTGCAGGAATAGCTCCAGATCCAGAGAAAGTGTCAGCCGTAACTCAGTGGAAAGAACCTACAGACCTGAAATCCCTACGGTCTTTCCTAGAATTTTTGCGGTTTCTATCGCCGTTTCATTAATGGGGTACTCCTCTGTAGTAAGACCTTTGACGGAGCTCACGAAAGGCTACCCACCTGTAAAAGGATCAGGAAAGAGGAATGGAAAGAACTACTACAAGGAGACTGACCCCTTTGGAGCACGATGGGACAAGTCCTGTGGAGAAGCCTTCAAAGCCATTATACATTGCCTAACCAATGCACCAGTACTGGCCTTCGCTGATAACTCCCTGCCTTATGTACTCCACGTTGATGCTAGTCTGAGTGGCCTTGGTGCTGTGTTGAACCAGGAGCATCCTGAGGGACTTCGACCCATCGCCTTTGCTAGCAGAAAGTTGAGTACTTCGGAGCAGCGTTACCACATTCACCAGTTAGAATTCCTGGCATTGAAGTGGGCTGTCGTTGATAAGTTTCACGACTACCTATATGGAGCTCAATTTGTTGTGAGAACCGATAACAATCCACTTACCTATGTACTGACTAGTGCGATGCTGAATGCAACGGGACATCGTTGGTTAGCCGCCCTAGCTGCCTACAACTTCAGCCTGCAATACAAGCCTGGAAAACATAACACTGACGCAGATGTGCTATGCCGATATCCTACCAACCCTGCTGTGTCTGCCTCTTGGACTGAAATTCCACAATCTGGGGTCAAAGCAATCTGCCAGTTGGCCAGTTATTCTGGGAATGACGAATCCGTCCGGATGGTGGACCATTTAGGAGTTTAACCTGATAGCATACCTTCTGCTTACTCTTGCCCGATTTCACTTGAAATGTGTCATATGGAGCAGTTGTCCCATGAAGACCTGAAGATGTCACAAGAAAAAGACCCTGTTATCGGAGTGGTGAAACATGACATTGAAGTTGGCAAAGTGCTTACCCCTCAGAAGAGCTCCGATCCAGTGCTAAATCTCCTAAAGCGTCAAGGCAGTGCTTGTATTACTGGTTTATCAGTATTGAATATTAATACCTGTACTTATTCAAATTGAAATTACCTATTGGTTGTTGCTAATATATATCATCTGAATATTTATATCTGATATTTATACCATCCTATTAATATATAAATATAATTATATATTGTATTTTCCTTATTATTATTATTATTATTATTAATATATATATATTTTTTTGTTTGTTAAATAAATTGTTTCTTTTGGATACGTGTTTCAGATTAGTTATTTAGGAAACCAATAACTCTCTTCAAAACTTGGTATCAGAGATGGGGGCTTAAATTATAGTCGAGAGACACTAATAAAAGGAACCTGGTGCTCCACCCATTAGAACTTAGGTCAGGACACACCTAGGAGGGCAGGGGGCGCTACATGAACATGCACCACTTTTGGTGAAATTAACCAAAATCCAACATTTTCTCTATGCATATTTCTACAGTATTATGGGACAAAACTTGTCTGTTCGGGCAAAATGTTCTTAAACTGTTCCAAAATAACTAAATCGCACAAATCATTAAACAAATCAATCCCTTCCGCTGTGCGCCAGCGATTAAAAAAACTACTAAGCTCTCTGGCCACATCAGCGTGAGTTTGTTATTTCGACTTTCTCCAATTGCGAAAACGTTGTCTATAAGCCTCAGGAATCAATTCATAACTTTTTAACACAGCCTCTTTTACTGATTGGTAACTCTTTCTTTCGACAAAAGACAGTGCCACAAATGCCTCTTGTGCACGCCCAACTAATACCGTTTGTAAAAGCAACGTCTTATCTTCGTCACTCCAATTCTGGTCGGCAGCAACATTTTCAAACAAAGAGAAAAATATGTCCGGATCTCGTTCATTGAATTTTGGAAGAAACTTTATCATATTTGCTACACCCGATTTCTGAGTGGAATTTCCACCGGCTCTACCTTCAGCCACCAGCTTAAGCCTGGTGCGTTCAAGTTCACGTGCCCGCTCCTGTTCATACTCCAAATGCTTCAGTTTTTCCCTTTCAAACAAACGATCTTTTTCTCTTTCAATAGATTCCATTCTCTTGCGTTCTAAATCTTGTTCTATTTCCAATTTCTTTTGCTCAAATTCCCATCTCTTTTGATCCAATTGCATCTGCAATAATATTTTTTGTTGCTCATAGGTTAATTCGTTACTTTTAGCCGAGGGACTTGAAACAGGCGGGTTGTCAGGAAACACTTGATTTTCTTTCAAACGATCACGAATAAAATCTATCAATTTATCTTTCTTTGCTGTTTTTGGCAGTGTCAGTTCAATCCCATAAAAATCTGCAACATTCACCAACTGCTCTTTTGTTAGCTCCACCAACAAACTCTCCGAAGGAGCAGCAAAAAAATCCTCCAACACACTCATTGTACAGACTATTTTCAATACACTATTAACCAAACTAATTAAATATACCTGTACGTTTTCCAATTCCTCTTAAACAACCACAAACAAACAATTTTGCAAAGTGAAAAAGCAGGTCCAGCAGCAGAGCAACTCACGGAGCTCTCCCCCTAAACATTTACCCCCCACTATACAACCCTATCTTCACACTGAGTCCAAGAATCAGGATAATTTCCTCACCAATACCGACAGAGACGTACTGCCCCGACCGAAGCCAATTCAGCCGGTTCTCTACGGCGGTGCCCTGGTCCAGACTCCAGTGACAACAACCTAAATCCCATAGCTCCAAAATTTTAGTCGCCCCACTACGTAAACAGCAATCACACATTACAAACAAAGTGGCTGCACTAAATACTCTAATCTACTAAATAATGCTACCCAATTTACCTCAAATCCAAATTCAAAACCAACAAGATCAGCGCAGATCTCCCCGAAACAAAACATCCGGCGAAAAAAACGGCATGTCTAAAACTACGCCCACTGATTTCATTCACAAAATCACACCGACGTTGCTACACACCGCACTACGCTACCATAGCCGACAGTGGGAATCAAAGTAGACTATACGTACCAATATTCGGGATCAAAACTTATCGGACGAGCCCCCATATGTCAAGTCCACTTGGCTCAATGTAGAGTTGACATAGGGGAGACCACACTGAACTTAGTATTTAATTATAATGCTGGTTTATTAAAGATCGATTTACAAAAGTCAGTAAATGGGAAGCCAAAAAGGAGAATGTTCAAGAAGCGCCGGCCGCAGCTAGCCTCTCATCGTCAGGCCGGAATAGCAGAAAGAGAGACTCAAATCCACTGAAAGGCAATGATTTTAAAGACACCCTCATCGATCCACCAATTAGCACGGCACGGCCCATCGCAACAGCTCCACCTAAAAGTGACACAGAATAGCAGCAATAGGCAATTCAGGCTTGATTACCCATACATGGCCAAGCCAGGGAGAGACACACCCAGCACTGCATAGCCAGGCGTGACAAGTACAGTACAGGTGTTTCATCTAGGCCTCAACCTAAGATTTTTCTTCTGACTTCCACCCCTCTCGAGCTGCCTTCTCTAGCCGGGGAGGGTGCACCCTGGCCAGCTTGGATGAGTAGGTGCGTTCACCACATTAACAAAAATCCAACATTTTTTCTATGCATATTTCTACAGTATTATGGGACTAAACTTACAAAAATGGTTTCTTCGGAGCTTGCAGAGTACAGCTGATGAGACTTCAACCACGAAATCGCTAAAATTTATCTGTCCACGGAACCATTAGGAAGGGTGTGCTGAATAAATGGCTAATGGGAGTTTTTTTTTAAAAAAATGTCCATTTACAATTTTTTCAGCGGGACCTCCTAAGTGCTCCCGTGGACATACATTTTTATGCATATTTTACATTATTATTGGATAATAATCCTCATCCTAAAATTTTTCTTCCGACTTCCACCCACCTCGAGCTGCCTTCTCTAGGCGGGGAGGGTGAACCCTGGCCAGCATGGGTGAGTAGGTTCGAACCTATCAGAAGCTCAGGGTTCTGTAGTACTACTGCTGTCCAAAAAGTCACTTCTGGTGCAGGAAGATGTGCTGGCTTTTGGAGGAGAAAAGCAAAAAACATCAAGCTTTCCCATACCAGGAGTCGAACCGAGGCTGTCTGGGTGAAAACCAGGAATCCTAACCACTAGACCATATGGGGTTTGGACACCTTAAATTGGCCATTGGCGCACTTTCCATAAATGTGGTCAGTGTGGGCGCAGGATCTTGTAGTGGCCTGTTGCTTTAGGTCTGCGATTGTAGCAATGTGATAATAATTTGGCAAAACAAGAATTATCCAAAAGGACGGTTTTCTGAATTACATCGTGTTGTATGCATTCAAGGGATCTGTTTTTTTTACTCACCCCGGGGGTTCAGTTTATTTGGGCAGATTCCTGTGATTGCTGAATTGGTACATCGAACTGGTAATTAAGCTCTTTTCCAGTTGAAAATACTTGTGTCATCCATTTGAAAAGACACACTGCAACCGTTATCTAGAGGAAAAACTGCCTATCGTCACTCTGTCAAGGTACAAAATGACATTGTGAGGTAACAATGAAAGTGAGACCAATTTTTAATCAGCAAAGTTGCTGCTTATTCGCTCCTTCAGTTTAACTCAGTTTACAACTTATTCTCAATGTCCAGGTGGCAATTAGTGATAAGGCTTCCAAATGGCAAGCCGATGACATCAAAACCACATGGCATTACACCCTTCAAAGTAGTAAAGCAGTTACAGAGTAGAGATGAAATTGTTCAATCTAGAATCAACTGGCCCACCAGCCTGCATTTTATTACCACGTTATTCGCCGAGCTTATCTGAGAGCTTGTGTGATGAATGGCAATACCGAAGCATGTTACGCGACTCCCCATAGACATCGGAACCTCAATCTATCAGGGTTCTGTACCTCTACTGCTGTCCAAAAAGTCACTTCCGGTGCAGGAAGATGTGCTGGCTTTTTGAGGAGAGAAGCAAAAAAGATCAAGCTTTCCCATCACGGGAGTCGACCCCTGGCTGAATGGGAGAAATCCAGGAATCCTAACTGCTAGACCATATGGGAACTGGCCAGCTTTAACTGGGCACAAGCTTGTGGGCCACTTTCATTAAATCTGGCCAGTGTGGTTTACAGAAATAAACAGTGTTACATGCATTCAAGGGACATGTTTGTTGACTCACCCCGGGGGTTCAGTTTTTTGGCCAGAGTCCTGTGATTGCTGAATTGATACCTTGAACTGGTAATTAAGCTCTTGTCCAGGTGAAAATACTTGTGTCATGCATCTGAAAACCACATTGCAACCGTTATCTAGATGAAAAACTGTCTATTGTCGGTCTGTCAAGGTTCAAAATTGACATACGAATTGCAATACCGAAGCATGTCCGTGTCTCCCCTAGACATCGGAATGGGTGTGCAGAATATGTCTTTTTTGGAAAAAAATTAGAATGCCTGGAGATTTGCCTTTTCTTCTAGATTTTGGAGAAGAAAAAAAAACACAACAACAAAATAAGCCGGAGAAAAACAACCACAGAGCGAGCCAGCCAAGAGTCGAACCTAGAATCTTCTGATCCGTAGTCAGACACGTTATCCATTGCGCCACTGGCCCACTGATACTGAGACTCCCGATTGCTACAGAGTTGTTGGTTTTAGATGTGACAGTGGCAAGCATTGCTGTCTGCTTATTCTCACCTTGTTATCAGGAGGTAAGCCCACCAGCCCACCAGCCCACCAGCCCCTCCCTGGTGGTCTAGTGGTTAGGATTCAGCGCTCTCACCTCTGAGGCCTGGGTTCGATTCCCCGTCAGGGAAAGCTCTTTTGGCTTCCAATTGTGGACTGCGAATTCAAGCTCTGCTAACAGCTGCCAGAAAGCCAGCTCCAAACCAAAAAAAATGGTGAGCACTTGAAAAAAAAGACCTCCTTCGAGCCGGAGTCGAACCAGCGACCTAAGAATTGCCAACACTCCAAACTACAGTCCTCTGCTCTACCAGCTGAGCTATCGAAGGGGTAAAGTATTAGACAGAACCTCGACATCTGGTGCAGGAAGATGTGCTGGATTTTTGAGGAGGGAAGCAAAAAAAGCATGCGTTCCCATACCGGGAGTCGAACCAGGGCCACCTGGGTGAAAACCAGGAATCCTAACCACTAGACCATATGGGATTTGGACACCTTAAACTGGCCAGTGGTGCACTTTCCATACATGTGGTCAGTGTGGGTGCAGGATCTTGTAGTGGCCTGTTGCTTTAGGTCTGCGACTGTAACAATGTGATAATCATTTGGCAAAACAAGAATTATCCAAAAGGACGGTTTTCTGAATTATATAGTGTTGTATGTATTCAAGGGATCTGTTTTTTTTACTCAGCCCGGGAGTTTAGTTTATTTGGGCAGATTCCTGTGATTGCTGGATTGATACCTCGAACTGGTAATTAAGCTCTTTTCCAGGTGAAAATACTTGTGTCATCCATTTGAAAACACACACGGTAACCGTTATCTAGAGGAAAAACTGCCTATTGTCACTCTGTCAAGTAACAAAATTGACATATTGTGAGGTTAATAATGAAACTGAGACCAATTTTGTATCCGCAAAGTTGCTGATTATTCGCTCCTTCAGTTTAATGCAGATTACAATTTATTCTCAATGTCCAGGTGGCAATTAGTGATAGGGCTTCAAAATGGCAAGCCCGTGACATCAAAACAACATGGCATTACACCCTTCAAAGTAATGAAGCAGTTACAGAGTAGCGATGAAATTGTTCATTCAAAAATCAACTGGCTGCCAGCCTGCAGTTTATTTCCCCTTTAATCGCCGAGCTTGTCGGAGTGCTTGAGAGACGAATGGCAATACCGAAGCAGAATCAGAATCAGAATGAGCTTTATTGCCAGGTATGTTTACACATACGAGGAATTTGTTTTCGTGACAGAAGCTCCGCAGTACAACGGAATGACAGCGACAGAACATAAAACACATAATAAAAGAATATAAAAATACAAATAATACATATAAGTAGATAAGGAATGACAATATACAAATTGACAATTGTAGGCAGGTATATTACAAAAATGCTGTTATGTATGTACATGTATATTATGTGCAAAATTTAAGTGTATACTAAGTATGTGTGTTAGATAAATTAAGTGTATGTGTATATAAATATAAAGTGTAGTGTGTTCAGTGTGTATCAGCTGTTCATAAGATGGATTGCCTGAGGGAAGAAACTGTTCCTGTGTCTGGTTGTTCTGGTGCTCAGTGCTCTGTAGCGTCGACCAGATGGCAACAGTTCAAAGAGGGAGTGTGCTGGATGTGAGGGGTCCAGAGTGATTTGAACAGCCCTTTTGCTCACTCTGGATAAGTACAGTTCTTGAATAGATGGGAGAGTTGAGCCGATGATTCGCTCAGCAGTCCGGACTACCCTCTGTAGTCTTCTGAGGTCAGATTTAGAAGCTGAGCTGAACCAGACAGTTACTGAAGTGCAGAGGATGGATTCGATGTTGGTGGAGTAGAACTGTTCCAGCAGATCCTGTGGCAGGTTAAACTTCCTCAGCTGGCGAAGGAAGTACAACCTCTGCTGGGCCTTTTTCACAATGGAGTCAATGTGAATGTCCCACTTCAGGTCCTGAGAGATAGTGGTGCCCAGGAACCTGAATGACTCCACTGCAGTCACAGTGCTGTTCGTGATGGTGAGTGGGGGGAGTGCAGGGGGGTTTCTCCTGAAGTCCACAATCATCTCCACTGTTTTGAGCGTGTTAAGCTCCAGGTTGTTGAGAGTGCACCAGACAGCCAGCTCTTTAACCTCCTGCCTGTAAGCAGACTCGTCACCATCCTGAATGAGGCCGATGAGTGTGGTGTCATCTGCAAACTTCAGGAGCTTGACAGAGGGGTCCTTAGATGTGCAATCATTAGTGTACAGGGAGAAGAGCAGTGGGGAGAGAACGCAGCCCTGGGGAGCTCCGGTGCTGATTGTACGGGTGCTGGATGTGTATTTTCCCAGCCTCACTAGCTGCTGCCTGTCTGTCAGGAAGCTGTTGATCCACTGACAGATGGAGGTGGGCACGGAGAGCTGAGTTAGTTTGGGCAGGAGGAGGTTTGGCATGATCGTGTTAAAAGCCGAGCTGAAGTCCACAAACAGGATCCTCACATAGGTTCCCGGTCTGTCTAGGTGTTGCAGAACATAATGCAGTCCAATGTTTACTGCATCGTCCACAGACCTGTTTGCTCTGTAGGCAAACTGAAGAGGATCCAGCAAGGGTCCAGTGATGTCCTTCAGGTGGGCCAGCACCAGTTTTTCAAATGACTTCATGACTACGGATGTTAAAGCCACAGGCCTGTAGTCATTTAGTCCTGTAATTTTGGGTTTCTTTGGGATGGGGATGATGGTGGAGCGTTTGAAGCATGAAGGGACTTCGCACAGCTCCAGCGATCTGTTGAAGATCTGTGTGAAGATGGGGGCCAGCTGGTCAGCACAGGATTTCAGACAGGCTGGTGTAACACAATCTGGGCCTGGTGCTTTTTTCCTTTTCTGCTTCCGGAAGACCTGGCGCACCGCATCCTCGCTGATCTGTATTGCAGGTGTGGGGGAGAGGTGGGATGCAGGAGGTGTGAATGGTGAGAGTGCTTGATTGGAGAGGTGTTCAGGATGGGTTGCAGGAGCTGAAAATGGTGTGAACGGTTGTGTGGAGAGGCATTCAGGGTTGGTTGCAGGAGTTGTTATTGGTGTGAACGATTGTGTGGAGAGGCGTTCAGGGCAGGTGATGGGTGTTCTTTCAAACCTGCAGTAAAACTCGTTCAGATCGTCTGCCAGTCGTTGATTTTCCACAGTGCTGGGGGGTGGTGTCTTGTAATTGGTGATCTTCTTTAGACTTTTCCACACTGTTGCTGAGTCGTTCGAAGTGAACTGAGTCCAATTTGGCAAAACAAGAATTATCCAAAAGTACGGTTTTCTGAATTATATAGTGTTGTATGCATTCAAGGGATCTGTTTTTTTTACTCAGCCCGGGAGATCAGTTTATTTGGGCAGATTCCTGTGATTGCTGAATTGATACCTTGAACTGGTAATTAAGCTCTTGTCCAGGTGAAAATACTTGTGTCATGCATCTGAAAACACACATTGCAACCGTTATCTAGATGAAAATCTGACTATCATCGGTCTGTCAAAGTACAAAATTGATATATTGTGAGGTTAATAATTAAAGTGAGACCAATTTTTAATCTGCAAAGTTGCTGATTATTCGCTCGTTCAGTTTAATGCAGATTACAATTTATTCTCAATGTCCAGGTTGCAATTAGTGATAAGGCTTCAAAATGGCAAGCCCGTGACATCAAAACAACATGGCATTACACCCTTCAAAGTAATGAAGCAGTTACAGAGTAGCGATGAAATTGTTCATTCGAAAATCAACTGGCTGCCAGCCTGCAGTTTATTTCCCCTTTAATCGCCGAGCTTGTCGGAGTGCTTGTGAGACGAATGACAATACCGAAGCATGTCCGTGTCTTCCCTAGACATCGGAAAGGGTGTGCAGAATATGTCTTTTTTGGAAAAAAAGAAGAATGCCTGAAGATTTGCCTTTTCTTCTGGATTTTGGAGAAGAAAAAAAAAACACAACAACAAAATAAGCTGGAGAAAAACAAGCACAGAGTGAGCCAGCCAGGAGTCAAACCTAGAATCTTCTGATCCGTAGTCAGACACATTATCTATTGCGCCAATGGCCCACCGCTAGTAAAGACCCCTGATTGCTACAGAGTTGTTGGTTTTAGATGAGACAGTGGCAAGCTAAGGATTGCCAACACTCCAACCTACAGTCCTCCACTCTACCAGCTGAGCTATCGAAGGGGAAAAGTGTTAGACAGAACCTCGACGTCTGGTGCAGGAAGATGTGCTGGATTTTTGAGGAGGGAAGCAAAAAGGAGCATGCGTTCCCATACCGGGAGTCGAACCCAGGCCCCCTGGGTGAAAACCAGGAATCCTAACCACTAGACCATATGGGATTTGGACACCTTAAACTGGCCATTGGCGCACTTTCCATACATGTGGTCAGTGTGGGCGCAGGATCTTGTAGTGCCCTGTTGCTTTAGGTCTGTGACTGTAACAATGTGATAATAATTTGGCAAAACAAGAATTATCCAACAGGACGGTTTTCTGATTTATATAGTGTTGTATGCATTCAAGGGATCTGTTTTTTTACTCACCCCGGGGGTTCAGTTTTTTGGGGCAGATTCCAGTGAACCTAGAATCTTCTGATCCGTAGTCAGACGCGTTATCCATTGCGCCACTGGCCCACCTATAGTAAAGACCCCTGATTGCTACAGAGTTGTTGGTTTTAGATGTGACAGTGGCAAGCATTGCTGTCTGCTTATTCTCACCTTGTTTTCAGGAGGTAAGCCCACCAGCCCACCAGCCCCTCCCTGGTGGTTTAGTGGTCAGGATTTGGCGCTCTCAGCGCCGCTGCCCGGGCTCGATTTCCGGTCAGGGAAAGCTCTTTTGGCTTCCAATTGTGGACTGCGAATTCTAGCTCTGCTAACAGCTTGGAGAAAGCCAGCTCCAAACCAAAAAAATGGTGAGCACTTGAAAAAATTACCTCCTTCGAGCCAGAGTCGAACCAGCAACCTAAGGATTGCCAACACTCCAACCTACAGTCCTCCGCTTTACCAGCTGAGCTATCAATGGGGCAAAGTGTGAGACAGAACCTTGACATATCACGGTCTTGTAGCTCTACTGCTGGCCAAAAAGTCACTTCTGGTGCAGGAAGATGTGCTGGATTTTTGAGGAGGGAATCAAAAAGGAGCATGCGTTCCCATACCGGGAGTCAAACCTGGGCCGCCTGGGTGAAAACCAGGAATCCTAAGCGCTAGACCATATGGGATTTGGAAACCTTAAACTGGCCATTGGCTTCTGGCGCACTTTCCATACATGTGGTCAGTGTGGGCGCAGGATCTTGTAGTGGCCTGTTGCTTTTAGTCTGCGACTGTAACGATGTGATAATAATTTGGCAAAACAAGAATTATCCAAAAGGACGGTTTTCTGAATTATATAGTGTTGTATGCATTCAAGGGATCTGTTTTTTTTACTCACCCCGGGAGTTCAGTTTATTTGGGCAGATTCCTGTGATTGCTGAATTGATACCTCGAACTGGTAATTAAGCTCTTTTCCAGGTGAAAATACTTGTGTCATCCATTTGAAAACACACACGGCAACCGTTATCTAGAGGAAAAACTGCCTATTGTCACTCTGTCAAGGTACAAAAATGACATTGTGAGGGTAACAATGAAAGTGAGACCAATTTTTAATCGGCAAAGTTGCTGATTATTCGCTCCTTCAGTTTAACTCAGTTTACAATTTATTCTAAATGTCCAGGTGGCAATTAGTGATAAGGCTTCAAAATGGCAAGCCCGTGACATCAAAACAACATGGCATTACACCCTTCAAAGTAATGAAGCAGTTACAGAGTAGCGATGAAATTGTTCATTCGAAAATCAACTGGCTGCCAGCCTGCAGTTTATTTCCCCTTTAATCGCCGAGCTTGTCGGAGTGCTTGTGTGATGAATGGCAATACCGAAGCATGTTACGCGACTCCCCATAGACATAGGAACCTCAATCTATCAGGGTTCTGTAGCACTACTGCTGTCCAAAAAGTCACTTCTGGTGCAGGAAGATGTGCTGGCTTTTTGAGGAGAGAAGCAAATAAGACAAGTCCAAAGGGGACACCCAGATTTAAACTGTGGACGACTTGATTACAGACTCACTTTGAAATCATGTCGTTGATTATGTCAAGCAAGCCAGATCCAAAACGTAGACCTATTGATCTGCAGGAAAATGCTCTGTCGTTGAGCTATAACCCGTACTGCATGAGCACAAATCTCAAAAATGAATTTATGTCAAGGATTTGTTTATTCCTAATATGCCAAGCCCAAATTAGGCACATGGGATGAACCTGGAACCTCATAATCTGCAATCAAACGCCGTACCATTGAGATATAACCCTGTACAGTATGAGCACAAAAGGCAGGAAGATATGGCTACACATATTCATAACATGCCAAATCCAAAGGGGGCATCCAGATTTGAACCAAGGACCTCTTGATCTGCAGTCAAATGCTCTACCACTGAGCTATACCCCCACAGATTCCCTGGATCATAGTCACACACAAGATGACAGACTCACTTTGAAATCACGTCGTTGATTATGTCAAGCAAGCCAGATCAAAATAGTAGACCTATTGACTTGCAGACAAATGCTCTGTTGTTGAGCTATAACCCGTACTGCATGATCACAAACCACAAAAATGAACTTATGTCAAGGATTTGTTTATTCCTAATATGCCAAGCCCAAAGGAGGCACATGGAATGAACCTGGGACTTCTTGATCTACAATGAAACGCTGTGCCATTGAGATATAACCCCATACAGTATGAGCATAAAAAGGCAGGATGATATGGCTACACATATTCCTAACATGCCAAATGCAAAGGGGGTCCCCAGATTTGAACCGGGGACCTCTTGATCTGCATTCAATTGTTCTACCACTTTATGCAGTCTTCCGGTGGCGCTGCTCTGTTTGCGACCCGGGCACGCTGTTTACTGCGATCGTCGTTTTGTTTTTTGGTGGTTTTTATTTGTTTGTTGGTTGCGTTGGCTTGTATGTTTGTGAATGTGTTGCTGCGCTGTGGGAACGTGAAGTCAACATGGAAATATTTATTCATTACATATATCTTGTGTTGCTCATTGTCGGAGTATGTGTACCATGCCAAACTTATTCAGCGGGCATCCAGGCCCAGCATCTTACTACCTACACCCGAGATGCGCTGCTGGCACTCCGACCGTCCCATATTCCACCTGTGGATTTACCAACCTGCATGAGCGCTCGGCCAGGGCGGTCGAGGAAAAGGGGTCGGCGTGGTGGAGCGCGTCAGCATTTACGATGGAGAGGCAGTAAGCCTCCTCTACCTTCAATGATATTATGCAACGCAAGATCACTTCGAGCTAAAATAGACGAACTTCGGATTAATACCAGAACATGCTCTGAGTATCGCACCTCAAGTTTAATGGTGATCACGGAAACGTGGTTACACAGGGATATCCAAAACTCTCTGATTGACATCGATGGATTTTCACTTGTCAGGGCAGATAGGATTGAACAATCCGGAAAAACGAGAGGTGGCGGCATGGCTGTGTATGTAAGTAACAACTGGTGCAAACAGTACACAGTTAGGGAAACACTTTGCTGTCTGGATGTCGAGATTTTGCATTTGACTATGAGACCGTTTTACCTCCCAAGGGAGTTCGGAAGTGTGGCCGTGTGCGTTGTGTACATTCCTCCCAGCGGGAATGCAGCTAGGGCCGCAGCTTGCATTGCTGACAGTGTACACCAAGAACTGCAGCGCGCTCCGGGCGCCCCCGTGTTTATAGTGGGCGACTTCAACCACTGTAAACTTGAATTAGCACTCCCTGGGTTTGACCAATATATCAAGTGCAGCACACGTGAAAACAAGACTATTGACAAATGTTATGGCAATGTTAAAAATGCCTATGTAGCCAAACCAAAAGCCCCATTGGCCAATTCAGACCACAACGTGATTCACTTAATTCCCATCTACAAAACCATGCTGAAACGCAGCAAGCCACAAGTGAAAACAGTCAGAGTGTGGTCTGATGAGGGGATAGAAACACTAAAAGGATGCTTCTTGTGTACAGATTGGAGTGTGTTTCACGACACAGGTATTGATGTTACAACAGAGACAATCACAGACTATATAAATTATTGCATAGATAGCGTCCTTACAAAGAAAGAGGTTGTGGTTTACCCAAATAATAAGCCTTACGTAACCAAGGAAATAAAAGACTGCATAAATCGAAAAAAGGTAGCTTTTAGAAATAATGACAGGATTGAGCTAAAAGTGGTGCAAAAGGAACTGAACCAACTGCTTAATAAAGCCAGAAAAAAGCAAAAGGAAGTAATTGAAAGCCACTTTACAACCATGAATTCGAAAAAACTCTGGGACTCAATGAAAACTATCACTAACATGTCACCAAGTAAAGTACATATAAACACTACAGATGACCGGATGAAAGCTAATGAATTTAATGACTTTTACCTTAGATTTCAAACTCAGGATTTTAACAATGATTGCACTAGTATCCTAAACTCCATCAGCACGGATTTGAACATAGGACATGAGATAGACTGGTTACAGATACAGTCACTGTTCCAGCATCAGTGTACTAGGAAGGCTAAGGGTCCAGATGGAATCTCTGCCCGCTTACTGAAAACATGTGCGGAGGAGCTTGTTCCAGCCTGGTGCCCTATCTTTCAGCGATCACTTGACTCTCACATCATCCCAGCCCTATGGAAAAAGACTGTTATTATTCCAGTACCAAAGAAACCCTGTCCCAAGGAGAACAATGATTTTAGACCAGTAGCATTGACATCCATTGTAATGAAGTGTTTTGAGAAATATATGGTGTCTCTTTTTAAAAACTGAGGTTAACAAAAAGTTAGATCCCTGGCAGTTTGCCTATAAACGGGGTAGGAGTACAGATGATGCTATAAGTAGCATCACCCACCTAGTCCTTAAGCACTTGGAGGACCCGAAGGCCTACGCACGCTTACTTTTTATAGATTTTAGTTCGGCCTTCAATACGATTCAGACAGTTATTTTACTTGAGACACTTAAAAATATGGGTGTAAGCTCTTTTATTGTTGAATGGTATTACTCCTTTTTAACTAATAGGACACAATATGTTAAAGTACACAAGGCAGTCTCAGACCCCAAATCCATCAGCACGGGGGCACCACAGGGTATGTATGTATATTTTTTTATTATTTGTTCATATACTGTATCTACTTTGTACTGTAATTAAGTTGAGGGTTGATGATGTGAACAACATATTGTCTGTTTGAGAGTTTGCCCATATTGTTTTAAAATTTCTGCTGTATTTATTACATTGCTACTGTATTTTAGTGTATCTTTATTGACTTTTGTATTTTAGGGTGCCTGTTAAGATCTGGCTAGGGACAACAGATGGAAACTAGCACTTGTAGCTAACTCTGGCTTGTTTACAGCAAGTCACTTTCTGTTGATCAATGAGCATTGTCCCTATCAAATAAAATAAATTAATAAAATTAATAATAATACCCACCTAGTCCTTAAGCACTTGGAGGACCCGAAGGCCTACGCACGCTTACTTTTTATAGATTTTAGTTCGGCCTTCAATACAATTCAGCCATTTTACTTGAGACACTTAAAAATATGGGTGTAAGCTCTTTTATTGTTGAATGGTATTACTCCTTTTTAACTAATAGGACACAATATGTTAAAGTACACAAGGCAGTCTCAGACCCCAAATCCATCAGCATGGGGGCACCACAGGGTTGTGTGAGCTCCCCTGTCCTTTTTACTATCTATACCAATGAATGTGTGAGTAAACATCCACACAATTATATTGTTAAATTCTCTGATGACACTGCTATCCTTAGCTTATTGTTTCGAGACCAAGACACAGTCTCCTACCATTCAGAAATTAAACAGTTTGTGGACTGGTGTGATGCTCACCATCTGATGGTTAACGTCATTAAAACAGAGGAGATGATATTTGACCCAAGATCAATCTGTGAACCTAATCCTGTACTTATTCATAACAAACCAATACGCCAGGTTACGTCATATAAGTATCTGGGTGTTTTTATTGACTGTTCCCTTACCTGGCACATTCATGTTGAAAATCTTTGCACCAGGTTGCAACAAAGGATATACTTTTTAAGAAGGTTAAGACTGTTTGGTGTTAACAGCAAAATCTTGCTTCTGTTTTTCGAAATTATTTTAGAGAGTGTGATACGTTATAGCATGCAGACCTGGTATGGTAATCTTTCAGTTCAGCTTAAATCTAAGTTGGGGCGGCTGATCAATACAGCTTTTAAAATTGTAGGCTACCAAGAACAGTGCTACCTTCAGTCACTGTATGAAAAATCTGTGCTCAGGGAGGCACATAAGATTGTGGATGATCCATCCCACATTCTGAATAAGGAAATAGAGCTATTACCCTCAGGTAAACGATTTAGAATGCCGTACTGCAGGTTAAAGAGGTATAAAAACTCATTCATCCCAGCTGCCATTAAGATGCTAAACAGTAGCAAATGACGGTTACCTACTTGTATACTTTTTATCCCCACTGTGTTGTGCAATTATTATTATAAATTAATTTTTGTAATTTTCACGATACAGTGTAATGACGCATGTTTGTATGGTTTATATTCTGTGTATTTTTTATGTGGTAAGTTGTAAGTGTGTGTCGCAGTGACTGTAGCCCAAGACAAATTTCCCCCCTGGGGGACATTAAAGTATATTTTATATTTATCTTTATCTTATCTACCACTGAGCTATACCCCCACAGCCTCCATGGATCATCGCCTCACACAACATTTAACATTTAACATTTAACATTTAATCATTTAGCAGACGCTTTTATCCAAAGCGACTTACAAATGAGAACAATAGAAGCAGTCAGGTCAACAAGAGAACAACAACAGTGTACAAGTGCCATGACAAGTCTCAGTTAGTCTAGTATAGAACGCATAGGTAGGGTTTTTTTTTTTTTTTTTTTTTTTTATAAAAAGACAAGAAAAGGAAAAGTGCTAGTGTTAGTTGGTTAAGTGCAGGCGAAAAAGATGAGTCTTTAGCTGTTTCTTGAAAACGAGTAAAGACTCAGCTGTACGAATTGAGATTGGGAGGTCATTCCACCAGCTGGGCACAGTCCAGGAAAAGGTCCTTGAGAGTGTCTTTTAACTTCTTTGGGATGGTACCACAAGGCGTCGATCACTTGCAGAGCGCAAACTTCTGGAGGGCACATAAGATTTAACCAATGAGTTTAGGTAAGTTGGTGCCGTGCCAGTGGTCGTCTTGTAGGCTAGCATCAGTACCTTGAATTTGATGCGAGCAGCTACTGGCCAGTGTAACCTGATGAGGAGCGGAGTAACGTGAGCTTTTTTTGGCTCATTGAAGACAACCCTCGCTGCTGCATTCTGGATCAATTGCAGAGGCTTGACAGTACATGCAGGAAGGCCCGCCAGGAGAGCATTACAATAGTCCAGTCTGGAGAGAACAAGAGCTTGGACAAGAAGTTGGGTTGCTTGCTCTGACAGGAAGGGTCTAATCTTCCTAATGTTGTATAAGGCAAACCTGCAGGACCGGGTAGTTGTAGCAATGTGGTCTGTGAAGCTTAACTGATGATCCATCACAACTCCTAGGTTTCTAGCTGTCCTCGAAGGAGTAATGGTTGATGATCCCAGCTGTATAGAGAAGTTGGGATGAAGCAATGGGTTAACTGGAATCACCAGGAGTTCTGTCTTCGTAAGTTTAAGCTGAAGGTGATGGTCATTCATCCAGCTAGATATGTCACTCAGACAGGCTGAAATGCGAGCAGGTACCGTCGGGTCATCTGGTTGGAATGAGAGGTAGAGTTGGGTGTCATCAGCGTAGCAGTGATAAGAAAAGCCATGCTTCTGAATGACAGATCCTAATGATGTCATGTAGATTGAGAAGAGAAGTGGTCCAAGTACTGAGCCTTGAGGAACCCCAGTAGCAAGGTGGTGTGACTTTGAAACATCACCCCTCCAAGACACACTGAAGGATCTGCCAGAGAGGTAGGACTTAACCCACAGGAGTGCTGTTCCAGAGATGCCCATCTTTCTGAGGGTGGACAGGAGAATCTGGTGATTAACAGTGTCAAAAGCAGCAGAAAGGTCCAGTAAGATGGCTACACAAGATGACAGACTCACTTTTGAATAAAGTTTTTGGATATGACAAGCATGCCAGATACAAAAAAAGAACCTCTCGAGAGGATGTGCCACTGAGTTACAATCACATACAGAATCTTTCTATATAGATATGTTTGCACTTATTCCTAATCTGCCAAATCCATAAGCGGCACTCGGATTTGAATTGTGGATCTCTTGATCTGCACTCAAATGCTCTACCACTGAACTATGCCCCCACATATTTGCAGAAAAATGCTCTTTCATTAAGCCATACCCCTTCAGACTTCTGTGCTTCGAGCCAAAGATTAAGTTCGATCCTACGATTCAACAATATCAAACATTGACTCCTTCACTGTAAACTCAGGTCTTTGGTTACTTCAAATCAGAATCAGCAACTCTACAACTCAAAACCTCCAAATAAGACAAGTCCAAAGGGGACACCCAGATTTGAACTGTGGACGACTTGATTACAGACTCACTTTGAAATCATGTCGTTGATTATGTCAAGCAAGCCAGATCCAAAATGTAGACCTATTGATCTGCAGAAAAATGCTCTGTTGTTGAGCTATAACCCCGTACTGCATGAGCACAAACCTCAAAAATGAATTTATGTCAAGGATTTGTTTATTCCTAATATGCCAAAGCTCAAATTAGGCACATGGAATGAACCTAGGACCTCTTGATCTGCAATCAAACGCCGTGCCATTGAGGTATAACCCTGTACAGTATGAGCAAAAAAAGGCAGGAAGATATGGCTACACATATTCCTAACATGCCAAATCCAAAGGGGGCATCCGAATTTGAACCGGGGATCTCTTGATCTGCAGTCAAATGCTCTACCACTGAGCTATACCCCCACAGACTCCCTGGATCATAGCCTCACACAAGATGACAGACTCACTTTTGAATAAAGTTTTTGGATATGACAAGCATGCCAGATACAAAAAAAGAACCTCTCGAGAGGATGTGCCACTGAATTACAATCACATACAGAATCGTTCTATATAGATATGTTTGCACTTATTCCTAATCTATTTAACTTGATTTATTTCAAATGAGTGCAATATTGTTAATGGAAACACCTCTACTGTACAAAGCTCAGTAGAGTCCATTCATGTAAGTTTGGTCACATAATACTGTAGAATTTGCATAAAAAAGTATGTCCACGGGAGCACTACGGAGGTCCCGCTGAATAAATTGTAAATGGACATTTTTTTTTTTTAAAAAACCTCCCATTTGCCATTTATTCAGCACACCCTTCCTAATGGTTCCCTGGACAGATAAATTTTAGCGATTTCGTGGTTGAAGTCTCATCAGCTGTACTCTGCAAGCTCCGAGGAATCCATTTTTGTAAGTTTTGTCCCATAATACTGTAGAAATATGGATAGATTTTGGTTAATTTCACCACAAGTGGTGCATGTTCACCAAAATGTCACAAATTTTAGGCAATAAAATAGAAAGTTGCCTACATGCTGGAATGTGCAAAACCGATGACAAACATATGGTCAGACATACATACAGGGCCTTTCTTTAGAATAAATCAAGCAGGGGGCCTTTCCTCTCTAGGGAGGTATTAAAATTGTAATCATAAGGAAAAGTTTGACTATTGTGGAACCGCACCATATAGTGTATATAAGGAGATACCAAATAACATTCGAGAGATTTCCTTGCAAGGACTCTCGGCGTTGTTTTCCATAAAATAAAGTCTTTTCTTCTGAGAGAAAACCACTGACTGAGTGTGATTCTTCTGAGAACCGGTAGACGAAACTACATCAGCATCTTTGCAGATTAAAAATTGGTCTCACTTTCATTATTAACCTCACAATATGTCAATTTTGTACCTTGACAGACCGACGATAGGCAGTTTTTCATGTCCCTTGAATGCATGCAACACTATTTATTTCTGTAAACCACACTGGCCAGATTATGGAAAGTGGCCCACAAGCTTGTGCCCAGTTAAAGCTGGCCAGTTCCCATATGGTCTAGCAGTTAGGATTCCTGGTTTTCTCCCATGCGGCCAGGGGTCAACTCCCGGTATGGGAAAGCTTGAACTTTTTTGCTTCCCTCCTCAAAATGCCAGCACATCTTCCTTCACCAGAAGTGACTTTTTGGACAGCAGTAGAGCTACAGAACCCTGATAGGTTGAGGTTCCGATGTCTATGGGGAGTCATGTAACATGATTCGGTATTGCCATTAATCACACAAGCTCTCGGATAAGCTCGGCAATTATCAGGGCTTACCTCCTGATAACAAGGTGAGAATAAGCAGACAGCAATGCTTGCCATAGTCACATCTAAAACCAACAACTCTGTAGCAATCAGGGGTCTTTACTATTGGTGGGCCAGTGGTGCAATGGATAACGCGTTTGACTACAGATCTGAAGATTCTAGGTCCGACTCCTGGCTGCAGGCTGGCAGCCAGTTGATTTTTGAATGAACAATTTCATCGCTACTCTGTAACTGCTTAATTACTTTGAAGGGTGTAATGCCATGTGGTTTTGATGTCACGGGCTTGCCATTTTGAAGCCTTATCACTTATTGCCACCTGTAGATTGAGAATAAATTGTAATCTGCATTAAACTGAACGAGCAAATAATCAGCAACTTTGCGGATTAAAAATTGGTCTCACTTTCATTATTAACCTCACAATATGTCAATTTTGTACCTTGACAGACCGACGACAGGCAGTTTTTCATCTAGATAGTGGTTGCAATGTGTATTTTCAGATGCAAGACAAAAGTATTTTCACCTGGACAAGAGCTTAATTACCAGTTCAAGGTATCAATCCAGCAATCACAGGAATCTGCCCAAATAAACTGAACCCCCGGGGTGAGTAAAAAAAAACAGCAATACCGAAGCATGTTACGCTTACAGAAGTGACTTTTTGGCCAGCAGTAGAGCTACAGGACCGTGATATGTCGAGGTTCTGTCTAGCGCTTTGTCCCTTCGATAGCTCAGCTGGTAGAGCGGAGCACTGTAGGTTGGAGTGTTGGCCATCCTTAGGTCGTTGGTTTGACTTCGGCTCGAAGGAGGTCTTTTTTTCAAGTGCTCACCATTTTGTACCTTGACAGAGTGACAATAGGCAGATTTTCATCTAGATAACGGTTGCAATGTGTGTTTTCAGATGCATGACACAAGTATTTTCACCTGGACAAGAGCTTAATTACCAGTCGCAGACCTAAAGCAACAGGCCACTACAAGATCCTGCGCCCACACTGACCACATGTATGGAAAGTGCGCCACTGGCCAGTTTAAGGTTTCCAATACCATATGGTCTAGCGGTTAGGATTCCTGGTTTTCACCTAGGCGGCCCGGGTTCGACTCCCGGTATGGGAACGCATGCTTCTTTTTGCTTCCCTCCTCAAAAATCCAGCACATCTTCCTGCACCAGATGTCGAGGTTCTGTCTAACACTTTACCCCTTCGATAGCTTAGCTGGTAGAGTGGAGGACTGTAGTTTGGAGTGTTGGCAATCCTTAGGTCGCTGGTTCGACTCCGGCTCGAAGGAGGTCTTTTTTTCAAGTGCTCACCATTTTTTTTGGTTTGGAGCTGGCTCTCTCGCAGCTGTTAGCAGAGCTTGAATTCACAGTACACAATTGGAAACCAAAAGAGCTTTCCCTGACCGGAAATCGAACCCAAGCCGCGGCGGTGAGAGTGCTGAATCCTAACCACTACATCACCAGGGAGGGGCTGGTGGGCTTACCTCCTGATAACAAGGTGAGAATAAGCAGACAGCAATGCTTGCCACTGTCACATCTAAAACCAACAACTCTGTAGCAATCAGGGGTCTTTACTATTGGTGGGCCAGTGGCGCAATGGATAACGCGTCTGACTACGGATCAGAAGATTCTAGGGTCGACTCCTGGCTTGCTCGCCCTGTGCTTGTTTTTCTCCGGCTTATTTTGTTGTGTTTTTTTTCTCTTCTCCAAAATCCAGAAGAAAAGGCAAATCTTCAGGCATTCTTCTTTTTTTCCATAAAAGACATATTATGCACACCCTTTCCGATGTCTAGGGAAGACACGGACATGCTTCGGTATTGCCATTCGTCTCACAAGCACTCCGACAAGCTCGGCGATTAAAGGGGAAATAAACTGCAGGCTGGCAGCCAGTTGATTTTCGAATGAACAATTTAATCGCTACTCTGTAACTGCTTCATTACTTTGAAGGGTGTAATGCCATGTTGTTTTGATGTCACGGGCTTGCCATTTTGAAGCCTTATCACTAATTGCCACCTGGACATTGAGAATAAATTGTAATCTGCATTAAACTGAACGAGCGAATAATCAGCAACTTTGCGGATACAAAATTGGTCTCACTTTCATTATTAACCTCACAATATGTCAATTTTGTACCTTGACAGAGTGACAATAGGCAGTTTTTCCTCTAGATAACGGTTGCCGTGTGTGTTTTCAAATGGATAACACAAGTACTTTCACCTGGAAAAGAGCTTAATTACCAGTTCGAGGTATCAATTCAGCAATCACAGGAATCTGCCCAAATAAACTGAACTCCCAGGCTGAGTAAAAAAAAACAGATCCCTTGAATGCATACAACACTATATAATTCAGAAAACCGTCCTTTTGGATAATTCTTGTTTTGCCAAATTATTATCACATTGTTACAGTCGCAGACCTAAAGCAACAGGCCACTACAAGATCCTGCGCCCACACTGACCACATGTATGGAAAGTGCGCCAGAAGCCAATGGCCAGTTTAAGGTTTCCAAATCCCATATGGTCTAGCGCTTAGGATTCCTGGTTTTCACCCAGGCGGCCCAGGTTTGACTCCCAGTATGGGAACGCACGCTCCTTTTTGATTCCCTCCTCAAAAATCCAGCACATCTTCCTGCACCAGAAGTGACTTTTTGGCCAGCAGTAGAGCTACAAGACCGTGATATGTCGAGGTTCTGTCTAACACTTCGCCCCTTCGATAGCTCAGCTGGTAGAGCGGAGGACTGTAGGTTGGAGTGTTGGCAATCCTTAGGTCGCTGGTTCGACTCTGGCTCGAAGGAGGTATTTTTTTCAAGTGCTCACCATTTTTTTGGTTTGGAGCTGGCTTTCTAGCAGCTGTTAGCAGAGCTTGAATTCGCAGTCCACAATTGGAAGCCAAAAGAGCTTTCGCTGACCGGGAATCGAACCAGGGCCGCGGCGGTGAGAGCGCCGAATCCTAACCACTAGACCACCAGGGAGGGGCTGGTGGGCTGGTGGGCTTACCTCCTGAAAACAAGGTGAGAATACGCAGACAGCAATGCTTGCCACTGTCACATCTAAAACCAACAACTCTGTAGCAATCGGGAGTCTCAGTATCAGTGGGCCAGTGGCGCAATGGATAACGTGTCTGACTACAGATCAAAAGATTCTAGCTTCGACTCTTGGCTGGCTCGCTCTGTGGTTGTTTTTCTCCGGCTTATTTTGTTGTTGTGTTTTTTTTTCATCTCCAAAATCTAGAAGAAAAGGCAAATCTCCAGGCATTCTTCTTTTTTTCCAAAAAAGACATATTCTGCACACCCATTCCGATGTCTAGGGGAGACACGGACATGCTTCGGTATTGCCATTCGTATGTCAATTTTGAACCTTGACAGACCGACAATAGACAGTTTTTCATCTAGATGCAATGTGGTTTTCAGATGCATGACACAAGTATTTTCACCTGGACAAGAGCTTAATTACCAGTTCAAGGTATCAATTCAGCAATCACAGGACTCTGGCCAAAAAACTGAACCCCCGGGGTGAGTCAACAAACATGTCCCTTGAATGCATGTAACACTGTTTATTTCTGTAAACCACACTGGCCAGATTTAATGAAAGTGGCCCACAAGCTTGTGCCCAGTTAAAGCTGGCCAGTTCCCATATGGACTAGCAGTTAGGATTCCTGGATTTCTCCCATGCAGCCAGGGGTCGACTCCCGTGATGGGAAAGCTTGATCTTTTTTGCTTCTCTCCTCAAAAAGCCAGCACATCTTCCTGCACCGGAAGTGACTTTTTGGACAGCAGTAGAGGTACAGAACCCTGATAGATTGAGGTTCCGATGTCTATGGGGAGTCGCGTAACATGCTTCGGTATTGCCATTCATCACACAAGCTCTCAGATAAGCTCGGCGATTAACGTGGTAATAAAATGCAGGCTGGTGGGCCAGTTGATTCTAGATTGAACAATTTCATCTCTACTCTGTAACTGCTTTACTACTTTGAAGGGTGTAATGCCATGTGGTTTTGATGTCATGGGCTTGCCATTTGGAAGCCTTATCACTAATTGCCACCGGGACATTGAGAATAAGTTGTAATCTGAGTTAAACTGAAGGAGCGAATAAGCAGCAACTTTGCCGATTAAAAATTGGTCTCACTTTCATTGTTACCCTCACAATGTCATTTTTGTACCTTGACAGAGTGACGATAGGCAGTTTTTCCTCTAGATAACGGTTGCAGTGTGTCTTTTCAAATGGATGACACAAGTATTTTCAACTGGAAAAGAGCTTAATTACCAGTTCGATGTACCAATTAAGCAATCACAGGAATCTGCCCAAATAAACTGAACCCCCGGGGTGAGTAAAAAAAACAGATCCCTTGAATGCATACAACACTATGTAATTCAGAAAACCGTCCTTTTGGATAATTCTTGTTTTGCCAAATCATTATCACATTGTTACAATCGCAGACCTAAAGCAACAGGCCACTACAAGATCCTGCGCCCAAACTGACCACATGTATGGAAAGTGCGCCAATGGCCAATTTAAGGTGTCCAAACCCCATATGGTCTAGTGGTTAGGATTCCTGGTTTTCACCCAGGCAGCCTCGGTTCGACTCCTGGTATGGGAAAGCTTGATGTTTTTTGCTTCTCTCCTCCAAAAGCCAGCACATCTTCCTGCACCAGAAAAGACTTTTTGGACAGCAGTAGTAATACAGAACCCTGAGCTTCTGATAGGTTCGAACCTACTCATCCATGCTGGCCAGGATTCACCCTCCCCGGCTAGAGAAGGCAGCTCTAGGTGGGTGGAAGTCGGAAGAAAAATTTTAGGATGAGGACTAGAGAAAACACTTGTACTCAGGGCACTCAGAGGAATCCATTTATGTACGTTTCATCCCATAATACTGTAGAAATATGCATAGAAAAAATGTTGGATTTTGGTTAATTTCAGCACAAGTAGTGCATGTTCACCAAAATGTCACAAACTTTGCCAAGCTGTAACTCCGCCAAAACGGGGCCAAACTGCACCAAACTCGGGTCAGAGTAAGACCTACAGAAGGCCCACCGAACACCGCTGGCCCCCCATCCATAAAACTCCAGGGGGCGGAGTTATGGCCCCCCACATTTTTGATAGTCAAATGGAAGGAAGAGACCTAGCAAATTGAAACTTTGTGACTTGATAGCACTCGAAGGGCCCTCTCTGAAGCCACCTCCCCCAAGTCGATAGACCACCGGGGGCCAGAGATACGGCCCCGCAAATGCAAAAAGTCCCAAAATTTGACCGGCCATAACTCACTCAAAAAGAGGGGAAAAACACCAACCTCTGGTCAATATTAGACCTTGAGGACCTCTATCCAACACCGCCGGCCCCAAGTCCCTTAACCCCCGGGAGAAGAAGATACGGTGCCCCAAACTTGGTATCCATCCAATATGAATAAATGGCAAGTGGGATATGTGTGCACCTGAGGTTTAACAAATAGCAATTCTATTAAATTATGAAAGTGCATGTCTACTCTCAATTTATTTGACAGCATATGTGTCCAATTGCAGATTATCAAATAGCAAGTCTATTTAACTTGATTTATTTCAAATGAGTGCAATATTGTTAATGGAAACACCTCTACTGTACACAGCACGCTCAGTAGAGTCCATTTATGTAAGATTTGTCACATAATACAGTAGAATTTGCATAAAAATTTATGTCCACGGGAGCACTACGGAGGTCCCGCTGAATAAGTTGTAAATGGACATTAAAAAAAAAAAAAAAAACTCCCATTTGCCATTTATTCAGCACGCCCTTCCTAATGTTTCCGTGGACAGATAAATTTTAGCGATTTCGTGGTTGAAGTCTCATCAGCTGTACTCTGCAAGCTCCGAGGAATCCATTTTTGTAAGTTTTGTCCCATAATACTGTAGAAATATGCATAGAGAAAATTTTGGATTTCGGTTAATTTCACCACAAGTGGTGCATGTTCACCAAAATGTCACAAATTTGCCAAACAGTAACTCCGCCAAAACGCGGCCAAACTACACCAAAATCGGGTCAACGTCAGGCCGTGAGGACTTCTATCCGACGACACCAGCCCCATGTCCCTATGACCCCGGGGGTCCAAGTTACGGCACCCCAACATGTGGAATTTGAACCGTTATAACTCAGGAACCGGACCACCCATGAACTCGTGGGTGGTCGCATACGGTAGGCCCCTCGACCCTCTAGAGATCCCCTAAAATTTTAGCCCTGGAATCCACCGCTTCGCGGAGATATTAGCAAAAAAAATTGTACCATCCACCCCCCTCGCACCTACTCATCCAAGCCGGCCAGGGTGCACCCTCCCCGGCTAGAGAAGGCAGCTCGAGGGGGGTGGAAGTCGGAAGAAAAATCTTAGGATGAGGCCTTGAGAAAACACCTGTACTGTACTCAGCACACTCAGAGGAGTCCATTCATGTAAGTTTTGTCCCATAATACTGTAGAATTTGCATAAAAACGAGCGTTGAATTTTGGCACACATGTGCACTACATGTGGTGCGTATCTCACTGTTCATAAAATAACAACTGTATTTAACTTTATTTATTTCATATGTGTGTTATTGTTAATGAAACGACCTGTACTGTACTCAGGACACCCAGGGGAACACATTCATGTAAGTTTTATCACGTAATAATGAAGACTGGCCATGTGTTAGAAACTGCTATGGCTTGCAACCTTTTAGCAGAAAATAACACTGCATCGGGATCTGTTTTCATGGTGGTCAGGAGGACAAAAAGACAATATTGTTAACGAAAACACCTGTACTGTACTCAGGACACTTAGAGGAATCCATTCATGTAAGTTTTATCCAATAATAATGTAAAATATGCATAAAAATATATGTCCACGGGAGCACTTAGGAGGTCCCGCTGAAAAAATTGTAAATGGACATTTAAAAAAAAAAAAAACTCCCATTAGCCATTTATTCAGCACACCCTTCCTAATGGTTCCGTGGACAGATAAATTTTAGCGATTTCGTGGTTGAAGTCTCATCAGCTGTACTCTGCAAGCTCCGAAGAAACCATTTTTGTAAGTTTAGTCCCAAAATACTGTAGAAATATGCATAGAAAAAATTTTGGATTTTTGTTAATGTGGTGAACGCACCTACTCATCCAAGCCGGCCAGGGTGCACCCTCCCCGGCTAGAGAAGACAGCTCGAGAGGGGTGGAAGTCAGAAGAAAAATCTTAGGTTGAGGCCTAGAGGAAACACCTGTACTGTACTTGTCACGCCTGGCTATGCAGTGCTGGGTGTGTCTCTCCCTGGCTTGGCCATGTGTGGGTAATCAAGCCTGAATTGCCTACTGCTGCTGTTCTGTGTCACTTTTAGGTGGAGCTGTTGCGATGGGCCGTGCCGTGCTAATTGGTGGACCGATGAGGCTGTCTTTAAAATCATTGCCTTTCAGTGGATTCTTGAACATTCTCCTTTTTGGCTTCCCATTTACTGACTTTTGTAAATCGATCTTTAATAAACCAGCATTATAATCAAATACTAAGTTCAGTGTGGTCTCCCCTATGTCAACTCTACATTGAGCCAAGTGGACTTGACATATGGGGGCTCGTCCGATAAGTTTTGATCCCGAATATTGGTACGTATAGTCTACTTTGATTCCCACTGTCGGCTATGGTAGCGTAGTGCGGTGTGTAGCAACGTCGGTGTGATTTTGTGAATGAAATCAGTGGGCGTAGTTTTAGGCATGCCGGTTTTTTCGCCGGATGTTTTGTTTCGGGGAGATCTGCGCTGATCTTGTTGGTTTTGAATTTGGATTTGAGGTAAATTGGGTAGCATTATTTAGTAGATTAGAGTATTTAGTGCAGCCACTTTGTTTGTAATGTGTGATTGCTGTTTACGTAGTGGGGCGACTAAAATTTTGGAGCTATGGGATTTAGGTTGTTGTCACTGGAGTCTGGACCAGGGCACCGCCGTAGAGAACCGGCTGAATTGGCTTCGGTCGGGGCAGTACGTCTCTGTCGGTATTGGTGAGGAAATTATCCTGATTCTTGGACTCAGTGTGAAGATAGGGTTGTATAGTGGGGGGTAAATGTTTAGGGGGAGAGCTCCGTGAGTTGCTCTGCTGCTGGACCTGCTTTTTCACTTTGCAAAATTGTTTGTTTGTGGTTGTTTAAGAGGAATTGGAAAACGTACAGGTATATTTAATTAGTTTGGTTAATAGTGTATTGAAAATAGTCTGTACAATGAGTGTGTTGGAGGATTTTTTTGCTGCTCCTTCGGAGAGTTTGTTGGTGGAGCTAACAAAAGAGCAGTTGGTGAATGTTGCAGATTTTTATGGGATTGAACTGACACTGCCAAAAACAGCAAAGAAAGATAAATTGATAGATTTTATTCGTGATCGTTTGAAAGAAAATCAAGTGTTTCCTGACAACCCGCCTGTTTCAAGTTCACATAAAACTTTTCCTTATGATTACAAATGTAATACCTCCTTAGAGAGGAGAGGCCCCCTGCTTGATTTATTCTAAAGAAAGGCCCTGTATGTATGTCTGACCATATGTTTGTCATCAGTTTTGTACATTTCAGCACATAGGCAACTTTCTATTTTATTGCCTAAAATTTTGACATTTTGGTGAACATGCACCACTTGTGGTGAAATTAACCAAAATCCAACATTTTCTCTATGCATATTTCTACAGTATTATGGGACAAAACTTACAAAAATGGATTCCTCGGAGCTTGCAAAGTACAGCTGATGAGACTTCAACCACGAAATCGCTAAAATGTATCTGTCAACGGAACCATTAGGAAGGGTGTGCTGAATAAATGGCAAATGGGAGGTTTTAAAAAAAAAAAAAATGTCCATTTTCAATTTATTCAGCGGGACCTCCGTAGTGCTCCCGTGGACATACATTTTTATGCAAATTCTACAGTATTATGTGACAAATCTTACATAAATGGACTCTACTGAGCGTGCTGTGTACAGTAGAGGTGTTTCCATTAACAATATTGCACTCATTTGAAATAAATAAAGTTAAATAGACTTGCTATTTGATAATCTGCAAGTGGACACATATGCAACATTTTTTCTATGGAAATTCTACATTATTATGGGATAGATCTTACATTAATGGGCTCTGCTGAGATGTCTGAGTACACTGCATGCGTTTTGATCAACAATATTGCATATTTTTAATTAAATCAAATTTAATAGAATTGCTATTTGTTAAACCTCAGGTGCACACATATCGCACTTGCCATTTATTCATATTGGATGGATACCAAATTTGGGGCACCGTATCTCCTTCTCCCGGGGGTTCAGGGACTTGGGGCCGGTGGTGTCGGATAGAGGTCCTCAAGGTCTAATATTGACCAGAGGTTGGTGTTTTTCCCCTCTTTTTGAGTGAGTTATGGCAGGTCAAATTTTGGGACTTTTTGAATTTGCGGGGCCGTATCTCTGGCCCCCGGTGGTCTATCGACTTGGGGGAGGTGGCTTCAGAGAGGGCCCTTCGAGTGCTATCAAGTCACCCAGTTTCAATTTGCTAGGTCTCTTCCTTCCATTTGACTATCAAAAATGTGAGGGGCCATAACTCCGCCCCCTGGAGTTTTATGGATGGGGGGCCAGCAGTGTTTGGTGGGCCTTCTGTAGGTCTTACTCTGACCCGAGTTTGGTGCAGTTTGGCCCCGTTTTGGCGGAGTTACAGCTTGGCAAAGTTTGTGACATTTTGGTGAACATGCACCACTTGTGGTGAAATTCCAGCATTTTTTCTATGCATATTTCTACAGTATTATGGGATGAAACGTACATAAATGGATTCCTCTGAGTGCCCTGAGTACAGTACAAGTGTTTTCTCTACTCCTCATCCTAAAATTTTTCTTCCGACTTCCACCCATCTGGAGCTGCCTTCTCTAGCCGCGGAGGGTGAACCCTGGCCAGCATGGATGAGTAGGTTCGAACCTATGAGAAGCTAAGGATTCTGTAGTACTACTGCTGTCCAAAAAGTAACTTCTGGTGCGGGAAGATGTGCTGGCTTTTTGAGGAGAGAATCAAAAAAGATCAAGCTTTCCCATACCAGGAGTCGAACCCAGGCTGCCTGGGTGAAAACCAGGAATCCTAACCACTAGACCATATGGGATTTGGACACCTTAAATTGGCCATTGGCGCACTTTCCATACATATGGTCAGTGTGGGCGCAGGATCTTGTAGTGGCCTGTTGCTTTAGGTCTACGATTGTAACAATGTGATAATAATTTGGCAAAACAAGAATTATCCAAAAGGACGGTTTTCTGAATTACATAGTGTTGTATGCATTCAAGGGATCTGGTTTTTTTACTCACCCCGGGGGTTCAGTTTTTTTGGGCAGATTCCTGTGATTGCTGAATTGGTACATCGAACTGGTAATTAAGCTCTTTTCCAGTTGAAAATACTTGTGTCATCCATTAGAAAAGACACACTGCAACCGTTATCTAGAGGAAAAACTGCCTATCGTCACTCTGTCAAGGTACAAAAATGACATTTTGAGGGTAAAAATGAAAGTTAGACCAATTTTTAATCGGCAAAGTTGCTGCTTATTCGCTCCTTCAGTTTAACTCAGTTTACAACTTATTCTCAATGTCCAGGTGGCAATTAATGATAAGGCTTCAAAATGGCAAGCCCATGACATCAAAACCACATGGCATTACACCCTTCAAAGTAGTAAAGCAGTTACAGAGTAGAGATGAAATTGTTCAATCTAGAATCAACTGGCCCACCAGCCTGCATTTTATTACCACGTTAATCGCCGAGCTTATCTGAGAGCTTTTGTGATTAATGGCAATACCGAAACATGTTACGCGACTCCCCATAGACATCGGAACCTCAATCTATCAGGGTTCTGTAGCTCTACTGCTGTCCAAAAAGTCACTTCTAGTGCAGGAAGATGTGCTGGCTTTTTTGAGGAGAGAAGCAAAAAAGATCAAGCTTTCCCATCGACCCCTGGCTGCATGGGAGAAATCCAGGAATCCTAACTGCTAGACCATATGGGAACTGGCCAGCTTTAACTGGGCACAAGCTTGTGGGCCACTTTCATTAAATCTGGCCAGTGTGGTTTACAGAAATAAATGGTGTTACATGCATTCAAGGGACATGTTTGTTGACTCACCCCGGGGGTTCAGTTTTTTGGCCAGAGTCCTGTGATTGCTGAATTGATACCTTGAACTGGTAATTAAGCTCTTGTCCAGGTGAAAATACTTGTGTCAAAAACTGTCTATCGTCGGTCTGTCAAGGTCCAAAATTGACATACGAATGGCAATACCGAAGCATGTCCGTGTCTCCCCTAGACATCGGAATGGGTGTGCAGAATATGTCTTTTTTGGAAAAAAAGAAGAATGTCTGGAGATAAAAAAAAACACAACAACAAAATAAGCAGGAGAAAAACAAGCACAGAGTGAGTCAGCCAGGAGTCCTAGATCTAGATCTAGAACCTTCTGATCCGTAGTCAGACACGTTATCCATTGCACCACTGGCCCACCGATAGTAGAGACTCCCGATTGCTACAGAGTTGTTGGTTTTAGATGTGACAGTGGCAAGCATTGCTGTCTGCTTATTCTCACCTTGTTATCAGGAGGTAAGCCTACCAGCCCAACAGACCACCAGCCCACCAGCCCACCAGCCCCTCCCTGGTGGTCTAGTGGTTAGGATTCGACGCTCTTACGCCGCGGCCTTGGTTCGATTCCCGGTCAGGGAAAGCTCTTTTGGCTTCCAAATGTGGACTGCAAATTCAAGCTCTGCTAACAGCTGCGAGAGAGCCAGCTCCAAACCAAAAAAAATGGTGAGCATTTGAAAAAAAGACCTCCTTCGAGCCGGCGACCTAAGGATTGCCAAGGCACCAACCTACAGTCCTCCACTCTACCAGCTGTGCTATCGAAGGGGCAAAGTGCTAGACAGAACCTCGACATCTGGTGCAGGAAGATGTGCTGGATTTTTGAGGAGGGAAGCAAAAAGAAGCATGCTTTCCCATACCGGGAGTCGAACCCGGGCCGCCTGGGTGAAAACCAGGAATCCTAACCGCTAGAGCATATGGGAACTGGCCAGCTTTAACCGGGCACAAGCTTGTGGGCCACTTTCATTAAATCTGGCCAGTGTGGTTTACAGAAATAAATGGTGTTACATGAATTCAAGGATCATGTTTGTTGACTCACCCGGGGGTTCAGTTTATTTGGCCAGAGTCCTGTGATTGCTGAATTGATACCTTGAACTGGTAATTAAGCTCTTGTCCAGGTGAAAATACTTGTGTCATGCATCTGAAAACACACATTGCAACCGTTATCTGGATGAAAAACTGTCTATCGTCGGTCTGTCAAGGTCCAAAATTGACATACGAATGGCAATACCGAAGCATGTCCGTGTCTCCCCTAGACATCAGAATGGATGTGCAGAATATGTCTTTTTTGGAAAAAAGAAGAATGCCTGGAGATTTGCCTTTACTTCTAGATTTTGGAGAAGAAAAAAAAACACAACAACAAAATAAGCCGGAGAAAAACAAGCACAGAGCAAGCCAGCCAGGAGTCGAACCTAGAATCTTCTGATCCGTAGTCAGACACGTTATCCATTGCGCCACTGGCTCACCGATAGTAGAGACTCCCGATTGCTACAGACTTGTTGGTTTTAGATGTGACAGTGGCAAGCATTGCTGTCTGCTTATTCTCACCTTGTTATCAGGAGGTAAGCCTACCAGCCCACCAACCCACCAGCCCACCAGTCCCTCCCTGGTGGTCTAGTGGTTAGGATTCGGCACTCTCACCGGCGCGGCCCCGGTTCGATTCCCGGTCAGGGAAAGCTCTTTTGGCTTCCAATTGTGGACTGCAAATTCAAGCTCTCCTAACAGCTGCGAGAAAGCCAGCTCCAAACCAAAAAAATGGTGAGCACTTGATAAAAAGACCTCCTTCGAGCCGGAGTCGAACCAGCGACCTAAGGATTGCCAACACTCCAACCTGGTGCAGGAAGATGTGCTGGATTTTTGAGGAGGGAAGCAAAAAGAAGAATGCGTTCCCATACCGGGAGACGAACCCGGGCCGCCTGGGTGAAAACCAGGAATCCTAACTGCTAGACCCTATGGGATTTGGACACCTTAAACCGGCCAGTGGCGCACTTTCCATACATGTGGTCAGTGTGGGCGCAGGATCTTGTAGTGGCCTGTTGCTTTAGGTCTGCGACTGTAACAATGTGATAATAATTTGGCAAAACAAGAATTATCCAAAAGGACGGTTTTCTGAATTATATAGTTTTGTATGCATTCAAGGGATCTGTTTTTTTTACTCACCCTGTGGGTTCAGTTTTTTTGGGCAGATTCCTGTGATTGCTGAATTGATACCTTGAACTGGTAATTAAGCTCTTGTCCAGGTGAAAATACTTGTGTCATGCATCTGAAAACACACATTGCAACCGTTATCTAGATGAAAATCTGCCTATCATCTGTCTGTCAAGGTACAAAATTGACATATTGTGAGGTTAATAATGAAAGTGAGACCAATTTTTTATCCGCAAAGTTGCTGATTATTCGCTCATTCAGTTTAATGCAGATTACAATTTATTCTCAATGTCCAGGTGGCAATTAGTGATAAGGCTTCAAAATGGCAAGCCCGTGACATCAAAACAACATGGCATTACACCCTTCAAAGTAATGAAGCAGTTTCAGAGTAGCGATGAAATTGTTCATTCGAAAATCAACTGGCTGTCAGCCTGCAGTTTATTTCCCCTTTAATCGCCGAGCTTGTCGGAGTGCTTGTGAGACGAATGGCAATACCGAAGCATGTCCGTGTCTTCCCTAGACATCAGAAAGGGTGTGCAGAATATGTCTTTTTTGGAAAAAAAGAAGAATGCCTGAAGATTTGCCTTTTCTTCTGGATTTTGGAGAAGAGAAAAAAAAACACAACAACAAAATAAGCCGGAGAAAAACAAGCACAGAGCGAGTCAGCCAGGAGTCGAACCTAGAATCTTCTGATCCGTGAGCTTGTCGGAGTGCTTGTGAGACGAATGGCAATACCGAAGCATGTCCGTGTCTTCCCTAGACAGTGGCAAAAAAAGACCTCCTTCGAGCCAGAGACAGCAACCTAAGGATTGTCAACACTCCAACCTACAGTCCTCCGCTCTACCAGCTGAGCTATCAAAGGGGCAGAGTGTTAGACAGAACCTCGACATATCACGGTCTTGTAGCTCTACTGCTGGCCAAAAAGTCACTTCTGGTGCAGGAAGATGTGCTGGATTTTTGAGGAGGGAATCAAAAAGGAGCATGCGTTCCCTTACCGGGAGTCAAACCTGGGCCGCCTGGGTGAAAACCAGGAATCCCAAGCGCTAGACCATATGGGATTTGGAAACCTTAAACTGGCCATTGGCTTCTGGCGCACTTTCCATACATGTGGTCAGTGTGGGCGCAGGATCTTGTAGTGGCCTGTTGCTTTAGTTCTGCGACTGTAACAATGTGATAATAATTTGGCAAAACAAGAATTATCCAAAAGTACGGTTTTCTGAATTATATAGTGTTGTATGCATTCAAGGGATCTGGTTTTTTTTACTCACCCCGGGAGTTCAGTTTATTTGGGCAGATTCCTGTTATTGCTGAATTGATACCTCGAACTGGTAATTAAGCTCTTTTCCAGGTGAAAATACTTGTGTCATCCATTTGAAAACACACACGGCAACCGTTATCTAGAGGAAAAACTGCCTATTGTCACTCTGTCAAGGTACAAAAATGACATTGTGAGGGTAACAATGAAAGTGAGACCAATTTTAATCTGCAAAGTTGCTGATTATTTGCTCCTTCAGTTTAACTCAGTTTACAACTTATTCTAAATGTCCAGGTGGCAATTAGTGATAAGGCTTCAAAATGGCAAGCCCATGACATCAAAACCACATGGCATTATACCCTTCAAAGTAATGAAAAAGTTACAGAGTAGCGATGAAATTGTTAATTCGAAAATCAACTGGCTGCCAGGCTGCAGTTTTTTTCCCCTATAATAGCCGAGCTTGTCGGAGTGCTTGTGAGACAAATGGCAATACCGAAGCATGTCCGTGTCTTCCCTAGACATCCGAAAGGGTGTGCAGAATATGTCTTTTTTTGGAAAAAAAGAAGAATGCCTGAAGATTTGCCTTTTCTTCTGGATTTTGGAGAAGAGAAAAAAAAACACAACAACAAAATAAGCCGGAGAAATACAAGCACAGAGCGAGCCAGCCAGGAGTCGAACCTAGAATCTTCTGATCCGTATTCAGACGCGTTATCCATTGCGCCACTGGCCCACCAATAGTCAAGACCCCTGATTGCTACAGAGTTGTTGGTTTAGATGTGACAGTGGCAAGCATTGCTGTCTGCTTATTCTCACCTTGTTATCAGGAGGTAAGCCTACCAGCCCACCAGCCCCTCCCTGGTGGTCTAGTGGTTAGGATTCGGTGCTCTCACCGCCGCGGCCTGGGTTCGATTCCCAGTCAGGGAAAGCTCTTTTGGCTTCCAATTGTGGATTGTGAATTAAAGCTCTGCTTACAGCTGTTAGAAAGCCAGCTCCAAACCAAAAAATGGTGAGCACTTGAAAAAAAGACCTCCTTCGAGCCGAAGTCGAACCAGCGACCTAAGGATTGCCAACACTCCAACCTACAGTGCTCCGCTCTACCAGCTGAGCTATCGAAGGGACAAAGTGCTAGACAGAACCTTGACATATCACGGTCCTTTAGCTCTACTGCTGGCCAAAAAGTCACTTCTGTAAGCGTAACATGCTTCGGTATTGCTGTTTTTTTTTACTCACCCCGGGGGTTCAGTTTATTTGGGCAGATTCCTGTGATTGCTGGATTGATACCTTGAACTGGTAATTAAGCTCTTGTCCAGGTGAAAATACTTTTGTCTTGCATCTGAAAACACACATTGCAACCATTATCTAGATGAAAAACTGCCTATCGTCGGTCTGTCAAGGTACAAAATTGACATATTGTAAGGTTAATAATGAAAGTGAGACCAATTTTTAATCCGCAAAGTTGCTGATTATTCGCTCGTTCAGTTTAATGCAGATTACAATTTATTCTCAATCTACAGGTGGCAATTAGTGATAAGGCTTCAAAATGGCAAGCCCGTGACATCAAAACCACATGGCATTACACCCTTCAAAGTAATGAAGCAGTTACAGAGTAGTGATGAAATTGTTCATTCAAAAATCAACTGGCTGCCAGCCTGCAGCCAAGAGTCGGACCTAGAATCTTCAGATCCGTAGTCAGACGCGTTATCCATTGCACCACTGGCCCACCAATAGTAAAGAACCCTGATTGCTACAGAGTTGTTGGTTTTAGATGTGACTATGGCAAGCATTGCTGTCTGCTTATTCTCACCTTGTTATCAGGAGGTAAGCCCTGATAATTGCCGAGCTTATCCGAGAGCTTGTGTGATGAATGGCAATACCGAAGCATGTTACATGACTCGCCATAGACATCGGAACCTCAACCTATCAGGGTTCTGTAGCTCTACTGCTGTCCAAAAAGTCACTTCTGGTGAAGGAAGATGTGCTGGCATTTTGAGGAGGGAAGCAAAAAAGTTCAAGCTTTCCCATACCGGGAGTTGACCCCTGGCCGCATGGGAGAAAACCAGGAATCCTAACTGCTAGACCATATGGGAACTGGCCAGCTTTAACTGGGCACAAGCTTGTGGGCCACTTTCCATAATCTGGCCAGTGTGGTTTACAGAAATAAATAGTGTTGCATGCATTCAAGGGACATGAAAAACTGCCTATCGTCGGTCTGTCAAGGTACAAAATTGACATATTGTGAGGTTAATAATGAAAGTGAGACCAATTTTTAATCCGCAAAGTTGCTGATGTAGTTTCGTCTACCGGTTCTCAGAAGAATCACACTCAGTCAGTGGTTTTCTCTCAGAAGAAAAGACTTTATTTTATGGAAAACAATGCCGAGAGTCCTTGCAAGGAAATCTCTCTAATGTTATTTGGTATCTCCTTATATACACTATATGGTGCGGTTCCACAATAGTCAAACGTTTCCTTATGATTACAATTTTTATACCTCCCTAGAGAGGAGAGGCCCCCTGCTTGATTTATTCTAAAGAAAGGCCCTGTATGTATGTCTGACCATATGTTTGTCATCGGTTTTGTACATTCCAGCACGTAGGCAACTTTCTATTTTATTGCCTAAAATTTGTTACATTTTGGTGAACATGCACCACTTGTGGTGAAATTAACCAAAATCCAACATTTTCTCTATGCATATTTCTACAGTATTATGGGACAAAACTTACAAAAATGGATTCCTCGGAGCTTGCAGAGTACATCTGATAAGATTTCAACCACGAAATCGCTAAAATTTATCTGTCCAGGAAACCATTAGGAAGGGTGTGCTGAATAAATGGCAAATGGGAGGGTTTTTTTTTTTAAAATGTCCATTTACAATTTATTCAGCGGGACCTCCGTAGTGCTCCCGTGGACATAAATTTTTATGCAAATTCTACAGTATTATGTGACCAAACTTACAAGAATGGACTCTACTGAGCGTGCTTTGTACAGTAGAGGTGTTTCCATTAACAATATTGCACTCATTTGAAATAAATCAAGTTAAATAGATTAGGAATAAGTGCAAACATATCTATATAGAAAGATTCTGTATGTGATTGTAACCAGATGCCCCCTTTGGATAAATAAATTTATTTTTGAGGTTTGTGCTCATGTAGTACGGGGTTATAGCTCAACAACAGAGCATTTTTCTGCAGATCAATAGGTCTACATTTTGTATCTGGCTTGCTTGACATAATCAACGACATGATTTCAAAGTGAGTCTGTAATCAAGTCGTCCACAGTTCAAATCTGGGTGTCCCCTTTGGACTTGTCTTATTTGGAGGTTTTGAGTTGTAGAGTTGCTGATTCAGATTTGGAGTAACCAAAGACCTGAGTTTACAGTGAAGGAGTCAATGTTTGATATTGTTGAATCGTAGGATCTAACTTAATCTTTGGCTCGAAGCACAGAAGTCTGTAGGGGTATGGCTTAATGAAAGAGCATTTTTCTGCAAATATGTGGGGGCATAGTTAAGTGGTAGAGCATTTGAGTGCAGATCAAGAGGTCCACGATTCAAATCCGAGTGCCGCTTATGGATTTGGCAGATTAGGAATAAGTGCAAACATATCTATATAGAAAGATTCTGAATGTGATTGTAACTCAATGGCACATCCTCTCGAGAGGTTCTTTTTTGTATCTGGCATGCTTGTCATATCCAAAAACTTTATTCAAAAGTGAGTCTGTCATCTTGTGTGAGGCTATGATCCAGGGAGTCTGTGGGGATATAGCTCAGTGGTAGAGCATTTGATTGCAGATCAAGAGGTCTCCGGTTCAAATCTGGGTGCCTCCTTTGCATTTGGTATGTTAGGAATATGTGTAGCCATATCTTCCTGCCTTTTAGGAAGGTCCCAGGTTCATTCCATGTGGCTAATTTGGGCTTGGCATATTAGGTATAAACAAATCCTTGACATAAATTCATTTTTGAGGTTTGTGCTCATGCAGTACAGGGTTATAGCTCAACAACAGAGCATTTGTCTGCAGATCAATAGGTCTACATTTTGGATCTGGCTAGCTTGACATAATCAACGACATGATTTCAAAGTGAGTCTGTAATCAAGTCGTCCACAGTTCAAATCTGGGTGTCCCCTTTGGACTTGTCTTATTTGGAGGTTTTGAGTTGTAGAGTTGCTGATTCTGATTTGGAGTAACCAAAGACCTGAGTTTACAGTGAAGCAGTCAATGTTTGATATTGTTGAATCGTAGGATCTAACTTAATCTTTGGCTCTAAGCACAGAAGTCTTTAGGGGTATGGCTTAGTGAAAGAGCATTTTTCTGCAAAGATGTGGGGGTATAGTTGAGTGGTAGAGCATTTGACTGTAGATCATGAGGTCCCTGGTTCAAATCCGGGTGCCCCTTGTGGAATTGGCAGTTTAGGAATAAGTGCAAACATATCTATATAGAAAGATTCTATGTGATCCTTCACAAAAAAAAAAAAGTCCTTCACTTAATATTGCGGCGCGCAACAGTGCAGCGGCCTCTCAGTTACCGGCGTGCGCATTACAAATCCCTTTTAGCAATACCAACACGAGGAATAGTGTGGTAAAGTACAGTTTATCTGGACTTCTTAAACTTAATAATATCAATATAACGATTAAACCACAGCTTAAAGCAACGTTGGGCAGGCTAAAGCTTCTGAACATAGCGAGGTGGAGGAGCGATACACACCGGTTAAAGGGAAGGAGGAAGCGGTGTGCAAGAAGGCAGAAGAGGGGTAAGCGGGCTGGTCTGATAGCCAGGCTAAAGGCTAATAATAGACCCATGTTTCCAACGCTTTTTCTGGCAAACGTCCGCTCGCTTGACAACAAGATGGACTTAATGCGCCTCAGACTAAGCAGCTATAAGGAAATGAGAAACTGTTGTGTATTTCTGTTAACGGAGACATGGCTATGTAACAACATCCCAGACTCAGTTTACCATATTGATGGGTTGCTACTCTTCCGAGCCGATCGAAACCATCTCTCGGGGGAAACTCGCGGAGGAGGACTCTGCGTTTACATAAACAAAGGCTGGTGTATAAACTGCTCTCCGGTAAGCAGCCACTGTTCTGAGGTGGTGGAATATCTGACATTGAAATGCCGAGCATACTATTTGCCTCGGGAGTTCACAGTTGTGTTTATTGTGGCTCTATATATCCCCCCGGGTGCTAACATTAGTATGGCTCTCGGGGAACTTCATGACCATATTGGTGCGTTACAGAACAAACATCCCGAGGCTTTTTTTGTGGTAGCTGGTGATTTTAATCATGTCAATTTGATGGATATTCTGCCACGGTTCCACCAACACGTCTCCATAGCAACCAGGGGGAATAACACGCTGGACCGTGTGTATACTAACAGACGGGATGCATACAGAGCGGTGCCCCGCCCACACTTGGGGTTTTCTGACCACATTTCCATCTTGCTGGTTCCTGCTTATCGCCCTTTGCTGAAAGACATCAAGCCCACAGTTAAAACCATCATGGTGTGGCCAAGTGGAGCCAACCTCATCCTCCAGGACTGCTTTGAACGCACCAACTGGCAGATTTTCCGAGAAGCAGCAACCAGCGTTGGTGGGGTGGACCTAGAAGAATATGCCTCATCTGTCTGTGGCTACATCAGTAAATGTATTGATGATGTCACCACTACCAGGAAGATCACTATCTGTCCAAATCAGAAACCCTGGTTGAATGGAGAGGTGCGGTGTCTTCTAAAGGCACGGGATTTAGCCTTTAGGACAGGGGACGCACTTACACTGAGAACGGCGAGGAGGGATTTAGAGGGGGGGATCAAGAGAGCAAAGGCTAAATATGCACATAAAATACAGGGTCACTTCTCCACCAATGACTCCCGGAGCATGTGGAAGGGCATCAAGAGCATCACTGCTTATAGTAAAAGAGACACTGTTTGCCCTCAGGATCCATCTCTTCCCGATGCCTTGAATGCATTTTATGCCCGCTTTGAGACAACAAATGCCCCTCCCTTCTCTGGACTTACACTCCACCCAGGTGAACTGCCTTTTAGTGTGTCCACTGAGGATGTAAGAAGAACCCTGCTGAGAATTAACACACGCAAAGCAGCAGGTCCAGATAATATCCCCGGCAGGGTTTTGAAGGACTGTGCTCATGAACTGGCTGAAGTGCTAACTGACATCTTTAACAGGTCACTCTCCCAAGCTGTGGTGCCAGTGTGTCTCAAGACATCAACTATTATTCCCGTTCCCAAAAGCTCGGCCGTGACAGGCATGAATGATTTCCATCCAGTGGCTCTGACACCGATAATCATGAAATGCTTTGAAAGGCTGGTTATGGCTCACATGAAGGATATAATTGATGTCAATGTGGACCCTCATCAATACGCTTACAGGGAGAACAGGTCTGCATCGGATGCAGTTTCATCAGTTATCCACTCTGCTCTTACCCATCTGGAAAATAGGGATTCTTATGTCAGGCTGCTCTTCCTGGACTTTAGTTCAGCCTTTAATACTATTGTTCCACAAACTCTAGTTAATAAATTGCTCCTACTTGGACTTAAGCCATCACTTTGTAACTGGGTTTATGATTTTTTAACGAACAGGCCACAGACAGTCAAAGTCCATGGCATTTCATCTTCTTCCATCATCCTTAACACCGGTTCCCCCCAGGGATGTGTACTGAGCCCCCTGCTCTATACGCTTTTAACATATGACTGCTCGGCTAAATATCCAGGCAGTCATATTGTGAAGATCGCTGATGACACGGCTGTGGTGGGATTGATATCCCATGACGACGAGTCCTTTTACAGACAGGAGGTGGAAGAACTCAAGGACTGGTGCAGAGCAAATAACCTCTGCATTAATGTGGGGAAGACGAAGGAAATTGTTGTGGACTTTAGAAGGAGAAGCTACACCCCTTCTCCCCTGTTCATTGGTGGATTAGCTGTGGAAATGGTCTCAAACATCAAGTATCTTGGAATATACATTTCCAATGACTTAACATGGACCATCAACACAGCCAGCATTATAAAAAAGGCTCAACAACGCCTTTATTTTCTTAGGAAGATGAAGCGGGCTGGTCTTGGGACTCCAGTTCTGCTAGCCTTTTACCGGTGTGTGGTGGAGAGTACACTCACTTTTTCCATCAGTGCCTGGTACGGAAATTGTTCTGCTGCTGACAAGAAGAAATTGGAGAGGGTGGTCAAATCGGCCCAAAAAATAACTTTGAGCAGCCTACCCTCTCTTGAGGGAATTTACACCAGCAGGTGCAGAAGCAGAGCATCCTGTATTATGGAGGTTTCCACCCACCTGGCAAACAAACTCTTCAATCCACTCCCCTCGGGCAGGAGGCTAAGAAGCGTTAAAGCCAGAACAAAAAGACTGAAATGCAGCTTCTTCCCAGAGGCTGTGAGAATCATGAATTCACTGCCTTAGGGATTGTTTTAAAATTGTTTCAAAATTTCTGATTAATTATTTATTATAGAAGGAGTACTTTTTAGGTATCAGGTGTCTTGTTTAGGTCAAAGTTATTTTTTTAAATATTGTAGGTTATTAAATTATGTTTTAATTATTTTATGTATACTGTATGTTAACTATCTTTTTTACGCTGCTGGTCCTGAGTACATATTTTATTCTTATGTGGCAACATATATAGAATGACAATAAAAGACCTGAAACCTGAAACCTGATTGTGACTTAGTGGTGCATCCTCTTGAGAAGAACCATAAACTTTATTCAAAAGTGAGTCTGTCATCTTGTGTGAGACTATGCTCCAGGGAGTCGGTGGGGGTATAGCTCAGTGGTAGAGCATTTGACTGCAGATCAAGAGGTCCCCGGTTCAAATCCGGGTGCCCCCTTTGGATTTTGCATGTTAGGAATATGTGTAGCCATATCTTCCTGCCTTTTTTGTGCTCATACTGTACGGGGTTATATCTCAATGGCACGCCGTTTTATTGCAGATCAAGAGGTCCCAGGTTCATTCCATGTGCCTAATTTGGGCTTGGCATATTAGGAATAAACAAATCCTTGACATAAATTCATTTTTTAGGTTTGTGCTCATGCAGTACGGGGTTATAGCTCAACGACAGAGCATTTGTCTGCAGATCAATAGGTCTATATTTTGGATCTGGCTTGCTTGACATAATCAACGACATGAATTCAAAGTGAGTCTGTAATCAAGTCGTCCACAGTTCAAATCTGGGTGTCCCCTTTGGACTTGTCTTATTTGGAGGTTTTGAGTTGTAGAGTTGCTGATTTTGATTTGGAGTAACAAAAGACCTGAGTTTACAGTGAAGGAGTCAATGTTATATATTGTTGAATCGAAGGATCTAACTTAATCTTTGGCTCGAAGCACAGAATTCTGTAGGGGTATGGCTTAATGAAAGAGCATTTTTCTGCAAAGATGTGGGGGCATAGTTCAGTGGTAGAGCATTTGAGTGCAGATCAAGAGGTCCTCGGTTCAAATCCGAGTGCCGCTTATGGATTTGGCAGATTAGGAATAAGTGCAAACATATCTATATAGAAAGATTCTGTATGTGATTGTAACTCAGTGGCACATCCTCTCGAGAGGTTCTTTTTTTGTATCTGGCATGCTTGTCATATCCAAAAACTTCATTCAAAAGTGAGTCTGTCATCTTGTGTGAGGCTATGATCCAGGTAGTCTGTAGGGGTATATCTCAGTGGTAGAGCATTTGAGTGCAGATCAAAAGGTCCCCGGTTCAAATCCGGGTGCCCCTTTTGGATTTGGCATGTTAGGAATATGTGTTGCCATATCTTCCTGCCTTTTTGTGCTCATACTGTACGGGGTTATATCTCAATGGCACGGCGTTTGATTGCAGGTCAAGAGGTCCCAGGTTCATTCCATGTGCCTAATTTGGGCTTGGCATATGAGGAATAAACAAATCCTTGACATAAATTCATTTTTGAGATTTGTGCTCATGCAGTACGGGGTTATAGCTCAACGACAGTGCATTTGTCTGCAGATCAATAGGTCTACATTTTGGATCTGGCTTGCTTGACATAATCAACAACATTAATTCAAAGTGAGTCTGTAATCAAGTCGTCCACAGTTCAAATCTGGATGTCCCCTTTGGACTTGTCTTATTTGGAGGTTTTGAGTTGTAGAGTTGCTGATTTTGATTTGGAGTAACTAAAGACCTGAGTTTACAGTGAAGGAGTCAATGTTATATATTGTTGAATCGAAGGATCTAACTTAATCTTTGGCTCGAAGCACAGAATTCTGTAGGGGTATGGCTTAATGAAAGAGCATTTTTCTGCAAAGGTGTGGGGGCATAGTTCAGTGGTAGAGCATTTGAGTGCAGATCAAGAGGTCCTCGGTTCAAATCCGAGTGCCGCTTATGGATTTGGCAGTTTAGGAATAAGTGCAAACATATCTATATAGAAAGATTCTGTATGTGATTGTAACTCAGTGGTGCATCCTCTTGAGAGGATCTTTTTTGTATTTGGCATGCTTGTCATATCCATAAACTTTATTCAAAAGTGAGTCTGTCATCTTGTGTGAGGCTATGATCCAGGAAGTCTGTGGTGGTATAGCTCAGTGGTAGAGCATTTGACTGCAGATCAAGAGGTACCCGGTTCAAATCTGGGTGCCCTCTTTGGATTTGGCATGTTAGGATTATGTGTAGCCATATCTTCCTGCCTTTTTGTGCTCATACTGTACAGGGTTATATCTCAATGGCACGGCGTTTGATTGCAGATCAAGAGGTCCCAGGTTCATTCCATGTGCTTAATTTGGGCTTGGCATATTAGGAATAAACAAATCCTTAACATAAATTCATTTTTGAGGTTTGTGCTCATGCAGTACAGGGTTATAGCTCAACGACAGAGCATTTGTCTGCAGATCAATAGTTCTACGTTTTGGATCTGGCTTGCTTGACATAATCAACGACATGATTTCAAAGTGAGTCTGTAATCAAGTTGTCCACAGTTCAAATCTGGGTGTCCCCTTTGGACTTGTCTTATTTGGAGGTTTTGAGTTGTAGAGTTGTTGATTCAGATTTGGAGTAACCAAAGACCTGAGTTTACAGTGAAGCAGTCAATGTTTGATATTATTGAATCGTAGGATCTAACTTAATCTTTGGATCTAAGCACAGAAGTCTGTGGGGGTATGGCTCAATGAAAGAGCATTTTTCTGCAAAGATGTGGGGGTGTAGTTCAGTGGTAGAGCATTTGACTGCAGATTAAAAGGTCCCTGGTTCAAATCTGGGTGCCCCTTGTGGATTTGGCAGTTTAGGAATAAGTGCAAACATATCTATATAGAAAGATTCTATGTGATTGTAACTCAGTGGTGCATCCTCTCGAGAGGATCTTTTTTGTATTTGGCATGCTTGTCATTTCCATAAACTTTATTCAAAAGTGAGTCTGTCATCTTGTGTGAGGCTATGGTCCAGGGAGTCTGTCACCTTTATTTATATAGCGCTTTAAACAAAATACATTGCGTCAAAGCAACTGAACAACATTCATTAGGAAAACAGTGTCAATAATGCAAAAATGAGAGTTAAAGGCAGTTCATCATTGGATTCAGTTATGTCATCTCTGTTCAGTTAAATAGTGTCTGTGCATTTATTTGCAATCAAGTCAATGATATCGCTGTAGATGAAGGGTCCCCAACTAAGCAAGCCAGAGGTGACAGCGGCAAGGAACCGAAACTCCATCGGTGACAGAATGGAGAAAAAAACCTTGGGAGAAACCAGGCTCAGTTGGGGGGCCAGTTCTCCTCTGACCAGACGAAACCAGTAGTTCAATTCCAGGCTGCAGCAAAGTCAGATTGTGCAGAAGAATCATCTGTTTCCTGTGGTCTTGTCCTGGTGCTCCTCTGAGACGAGGTCTTTACAGGGGATCTGTATCTGGGGCTCTAGTTGTCCTGGTCTCCGCTGTCTTTCAGGGATGTAGAGGTCCTTTCTAGGTGCTGATCCACCATCTGGTCTGGATACGTACTGGATCCGGGTGACTGCAGTGACCCTCTGATCTGGACACAGACTGGATCTGGTGGCCACGGTGACCTCGGAACAAGAGAGAAACAGACAAATATTAGCGTAGATGCCATTCTTCTAATGATGTAGCAAGTACATAGGTTGTTATGGGAAGTGTTTCCGGTTCCGGTTTACCTAATTAATGCAGCCTAAAAATCCTTTAACGGATTTGGATAATAAAAGCATATTAGTATGTTATGTGTATGCCAGGTTAAAGAGATGGGTCTTTAATCTAGATTTAAACTGCAAGAGTGTGTCTGCCTCCCGAACAATGTTAGGTAGGTTATTCCAGAGTTTGGGCGCCAAATAGGAAAAGGATCTGCCGCCTGCAGTTGATTTTGATATTCTAGGTATTATCAAATTGCCTGAGTTTTGAGAACGTAGCGGACGTAGAGGATTATAATGTAAAAGGAGCTCATTCAAATACTGAGGTGCTAAACCATTCAGGGCTTTATAAGTATTAAGCAATATTTTAAAATCTATGCGATGCTTGATAGGGAGCCAGTGCAGTGTTGACAGGACCGGGCTAATATGGTCATACTTCCTGGTTCTAGTAAGAACTCTTGCTGCTGCATTTTGGACTAGCTGTAGTTTGTTTACTAAGCGTGCAGAACAACCACCCAATAAAGCATTACAATAATCTAACCTTGAGGTCATAAATGCATGGATTAACATTTCTGCATTTGACATTGAGAGCATAGGCCGTAATTTAGATATATTTTTGAGATGGAAAAATGCAGTTTTACAAATGCTAGAAACGTGGCTTTCTAAGGAAAGATTGCGATCAAGTAGCACACCTAGGTTCCTAACTGATGATGAAGAATTGACAGAGCAACCATCAAGTCTTAGACAGTGTTCCAGTTTATTACAAGCAGAGTTTTTAGGTCCTATAATTAACACCTCTGTTTTTTCAGAATTTAGCAGTAAGAAATTACTCGTCATCCAGTTTTTTATATCGACTATGCAATCCATTAGTTTTTCAAATTGGTGTGTTTCACTGGGCTGCGAAGAAATATAGAGCTGAGTATCATCAGCATAACAGTGAAAGCTGAGTATCATCAAAGATTTGAACTGTGGACGACTTGATTACAGACTCACTTTGAAATCATGTGGTTGATTATGTCAAGCAAGCCAGATCCAAAACGTAGACCTATTGATCTGCAGACAAATGCTCTGTTGTTGAGCTATAACCCAGTACTGCAAGAGCACAAACTTCAAAAATGAATTTATGTCAAGGATTTGTTTATTCCTAATATGCCAAGCTCAAATTAGGCACAGGGAATGAACCTGGGACCTCTTGATCTGCAATCAAACGCCGTGCCATTGAGATATAACCCTGTACAGTATGAGCAAAAAAAAGCAGGAAGATATGGCAACACATATTACTAACATGCCAAATCCAAAGGGGGCATCCGGATTTGAACCGGGGATATCTTGATCTGCAGTCAAATGCTCTACCACTGAGCTATAGAAGTCTGTAGTCTGTGGGGGTATAGCTCAGTGGTAGAGCATTAGATTGCAGATCAAGAGGTCCCTGGTTTAAATCCGAATGCCCCCTTTGGATTTGGCATGTTAGGAATATGTGTAGCCATATCTTCCTGCCTTTTGTGCTCATATTGTACAGGGTTATATCTCAATGGCACGGCGTTTGATTGCAGATCAAGAGGTCCCCGGTTCAAATCTGGGTGCCCCCTTTGCATTTGGCATGTTAGGAATATGTGTAGCCATATCTTCCTGCCTTTTAGGAAGGTCCCAGGTTCATTCCATGTGCCTAATTTGGGCTTGGCATATTAGGAATAAACAAATCCTTGACATGAATTCATTTTTGATGTTTGTGCTCATGCAGTATGGGTTTGTAGCTCAACAACAGAGCATTTGTCTGCAGATCAATAGGTCTACGTTTTGGATCTGGCTTGCTTGACATAATCAACGACATGATTTCAAAGTGAGTCTGTAATCAACTCGTCCACAGTTCAAATCTGGGTGTCTCCTTTGGACTTGTCTTATTTGGAGGTTTTGAGTTGTAGAGTTGCTGATTCTGATTTGGAGTAACCAAAGACCTGAGTTTACAGTGAAGGAGTCAATGTTTGATATTGTTGAATCGTAGGATCTAACTTAATCTTTGGCTCGAAGCACAGAAATCTGTAGGGGTATAGCTTAATGAAAGAGCATTTTTCTGCAAAGATGTGGGGGCATAGTTCAGTGGTAGAGCATTTGAGTGCAGATCAAGAGGTCCACAGTTCAAATCCGAGTGCCGCTTATGGATTTGGCAGATTAGGAATAAGTGCAAACATATCTATATAGAAAGATTCTGTATGTGATTGTAACTCAGTGGCACATCCTCTCGAGAGGTTCTTTTTTGTATCTGGCATGCTTGTCATATCCAAAAACTTTATTCAAAAGTGAGTCTGTCATCTTGTGTGAGGCGATGATCCAGGGAGGCTGTGGGGGTATAGCTCAGTGGTAGATAAGATAAAGATAAATATAAAATATACTTTAATGTCCCACAGGGGGGAAATTTGTCTTGGGCTACAGTCACTGCGACACACACTTACAACTTACCACATAAAACATACACAGAATATAAACAATACAAACATGCGTCATTACACTGTATCTTGAAAATTACAAAAAATAATTTATAATAATAATTGCACAACACGGTGGGGATAAAAAGTATACAAGTAGGTAACCGTCATTTGCTACTGTTTAGCATCTTAATGGCAGCTGGGATGAATGAGTTTTTATACCTCTTTAACCTGCAGTACGGCATTCTAAATCGTTTACCTGAGGGTAACAACTCTATTTCCTTATTCAGAATGTGGGATGGATCATCCAGAATCTTATGTGCCTCCCTGAGCACAGATTTTTCATACAGTGACTGAAGGTAGCACTGTTCTTGGTAGCCTACAATTTTAAAAGCTGTATTGATCAGCCGCCCAAACTTAGATTTAAGCTGAACTGAAAGATTACCATACCAGGTCTGCATGCTATAACGTATCACACTCTCTAAAATAATTTCGAAAAACAGAAGCAAGATTTTGCTGTTAACACCAAACAGTCTTAACCTTCTTAAAAAGTATATCCTTTGTTGCAACCTGATGCAAAGATTTTCAACATGAATGTGCCAGGTAAGGGAACAATCAATAAAAACACCCAGATACTTATATGACGTAACCTGGCGTATTGGTTTGTTATGAATAAGTACAGGATTAGGTTCACAGATTGATCTTGGGTCAAATATCATCTCCTCTGTTTTAATGACGTTAACCATCAGATGGTGAGCATCACACCAGTCCACAAACTGTTTAATTTCTGAATGGTAGGAGACTGTGTCTTGGTCTCGAAACAATAAGCTAAGGATAGCAGTGTCATCAGAGAATTTAACAATATAATTGTGTGGATGTTTACTCACACATTCATTGGTATAGATAGTAAAAAGGACAGGGGAGCTCACACAACCCTGTGGTGCCCCCCTGCTGATGGATTTGGGGTCTGAGACTGCCTTGTGTACTTTAACATATTGTGTCCTATTAGTTAAAAAGGAGTAATACCATTGAACAATAAAAGAGCTTACACCCATATTTTTAAGTGTCTCAAGTAAAATAACTGGCTGAATCGTATTGAAGGCCGAACTAAAATCTATAAAAAGTAAGCGTGCTTAGGCCTTCGGGTCCTCCAAGTGCTTAAGGACTAGGTGGGTGATGCTACTTATAGCATAATCTGTACTCCTACCTCGTTTATAGGCAAACTGCCAGGGATCTAACTTTTTGTTAACCTCAGTTTTTAAAAGAAACACCACATATTTCTCAAAACACTTCATTACAATGGATGTCAATGCTACTGGTCTAAAATCATTGTTCTCCTTGGGACAGGGTTAAAAGAAACACCACATATTTCTCAAAACACTTCATTACAATGGATGTCAATGCTACTGGTCTAAAATCATTGTTCTCCTTGGTACTGGAATAATAACAGTCTTTTTCCATAGGGCTGGGATGATGTGAGAGTCAAGTGATCGCTGAAAGATAGGGCACCAGGCTGGAACAAGCTCCTCCGCACATGTTTTCAGTAAGCGGGCAGAGATTCCATCTGGACCCTTAGCCTTCCTAGTACACTGATGCTGGAACAGTGACTGTATCTGTAACCAGTCTATCTCATGTCCTATGTTCAAATCCGTGCTGATGGAGTTTAGGATACTAGTGCAATCATTGTTAAAATCCTGAGTTTGAAATCTAAAGTAAAAGTCATTCAATTCATTAGCTTTCATCCGGTCATCTGTAGTGTTTATATGTACTTTACTTGGTGACATGTTAGTGATAGTTTTCATTGAGTCACAGAGTTTTTTCGAATTCATGGTTGTAAAGTGGCTTTCAATTACTTCCTTTTGCTTTTTTCTGGCTTTATTAAGCAGTTGGTTCAGTTCCTTTTGCACCACTTTTAGCTCAATTCTGTCATTATTTCTAAAAGCTACCTTTTTTCGATTTATGCAGTCTTTTATTTCCTTGGTTACGTAAGGCTTATTATTTGGGTAAACCACAACCTCTTTCTTTGTAAGGACGCTATCTATGCAATAATTTATATAGTCTGTGATTGTCTCTGTTGTAACATCAATACCTGTATCGTGAAACACACTCCAATCTGTACACAAGAAGCATCCTTTTAGTGTTTCTATCCCCTCATCAGACCACACACTGACTGTTTTCACTTGTGGCTTGCTGCGTTTCAGCATGGTTTTGTAGATGGGAATTAAGTGAATCACGTTGTGGTCTGAATTGGCCAATGGGGCTTTTGGTTTGGCTACATAGGCATTTTTAACATTGCCATAACATTTGTCAATAGTCTTGTTTTCACGTGTGCTGCACTTGATATATTGTTCAAACCCAGGGAGTGCTAATTCAAGTTTACAGTGGTTGAGGTCGCCCACTACAAACACGGGGGCGCCCGGAGCGCGCTGCAGTTCTTGGTGTACACAGTCAGCAATGCAAGCTGCGGCCCTAGCTGCATTCCCGCTGGGAGGAATGTACACAACGCACACGGCCACACTTCCGAACTCCCTTGGGAGGTAAAATGGTCTCATAGTCAAATGCAAAATCTCGACATCCAGACAGCAAAGTGTTTCCCTAACTGTGTACTGTTTGCAACAGTTGTTACTTACATACACAGCCATGCCGCCACCTCTCGTTTTTCCGGATTGTTCAGTCCTATCTGCCCTGACAAGTGAAAATCCATCGATGTCAATCAGAGAGTTTTGGATATCCCTGTGTAACCACGTTTCCGTGATCACCATTAAACTTGAAGTGCGATACTCAGAGCATGTTCTGGTATTAATCCGAAGTTTGTCTATTTTAGCTCGAAGTGATCTTGCGTTGCATAATATCATTGAAGGTAGAGGAGGCTTACTGCCTCTCCATCGTAAACGCTGACGCGCTCCACCGCGCCGACCCCTTTTCCTCGACCGCCCTGGCCGAGCACTCACACAGGCAGGGAAATCCACAGGTGGAAGATGGGACGGTCAGAGTGCCAGCAGCGCATCTCGGGTGTAGGTAGTAAGATGCTGGGCCTAGAAGCCCGCTGAATAAGTTTGGCATGGTACACATACTCCGACAATGAGCAACACAAGATATATGTAATAAATAAATCATTCCATGTTGACTTCACGTTCCCACAGCGCAGCAACACATTCACAAACATACAAGCCAACGCAACCAACAAACAAACAAAAACAACCAACAAACAAAACGACGATCGCAGTAAACAGCGTGCCCGGGTCGCAAACAGAGCAGCGCCACTGGAAGACTGCATAAAGTGGTAGAGCATTTGAATGCAGATCAAGAGGTCCCCTTTTCAAATCCGGGGGCCCCCTTTGCATTTGGCATGTTAGGAATATGTGTAGCCATATCTTCCTGCCTTTTGTGCTCATACTGTACAGGGTTATGTCTCAAAGGTACGGCGTTTGATAGCAGATTAAGAGGTCCAAGGTTCATTCCATGTGCCTAATTTGGGCTTGGCATATTAGGAATAAACAAATCCTTGACATAAATTCATTTTTGATGTTTGTGCTCAGGCAGTGCGGGGTTATAGCTCAACAACAGAGCATTTGTCTGCAGAACAATATTTCTATGTTTTGGATCTGGCTTGCTTGACATAATCAACGACATGATTTCAAAGTGAGTCTGTAATCAAGTCGTCCACAGTTCAAATCTGGGTGTCTCCTTTGGACTTGTCTTATTTGGAGGGTTTGAGTTGTAGAGTTGTTGATTCTGATTTGGAGTAACCAAAGACCTAAGTTTACAGTGAAGGAGTCAATGATTGATATTGTTGAATCGTAGGATCTAACTTAATCTTTGGCTCTAAACACAGAAGTCTGTAGGGGTATGGCTTAATGAAAGAGCATTTATCTGCAAAGATGTGGGGGTATAGTTGAGTGGTAGAGCATTTGAATGCAGACCAAGAGGTCCTCGGTTCAAAATCGGGTGCCGCTTATGGATTTGACAGATTAGGAATAAGTGCAAACATATCTATATAGAAAGATTCTGTATGTGATTGTAACTCAGTGGCACATCCTCTCGAGAGGTTCTTTTTGTATATGGCATGCTTGTCATATCCAAAAACTTTATTCAAAATTGAGACCTGCCATCTTGTGTGAGGCTATGGTCCAGGGAGTCTGTGGGGGTATAGCTCAGTGGTAGAGCATTTGACTGCAGATCAAGAGGTCCCCGGTTCAAATCTGGATGCCCCATTTGCATTTGGCATGTTAGGAATATGTGTAGCCATATCTTCCTGCCTTTTTGTGCTCATACTGTATGCGGTTATATCTCAATGGCACGGCGTTTCATTGTAGATCAAAAAATCCCAGGTTCACTCCATGTGACTCCTTTGGGCATATTAGGAATAAACAAATCCTTGACATGAATTCATTTTTGAGTTTTGTGCTCATGCAGTACGGGTTATAGCTCAACGACAGAGCATTTGTCTGCAGATCAATAGGTCTACGTTTTGGATCTGGCTTGCTTGACATAATCAACGACATGATTTCAAAGTGAGTCTGTAATCAAAGTTGTCCACAGTTCAAATCTGGGTGTCCCCTTTGGACTTGTCTTATTTGGAGGTTTTGAGTTGTAGAGTTGTTGATTCGGATTTGGAGTAACCAAAGACCTGAGTTTACAGTGAAGCAGTCATTGTTTGATATTATTGAATCGTAGGAGCTAACTTAATATTTGGCTCTAAGCACAGAAGTCTGTGGGGGTATGGCTGAATGAAAGAGCATTTTTCTGCAAAGATGTGGGGGTGTAGTTCAGTGGTAGAGCATTTGACTGCAGATTAAAAGGTCACTGGTTCAAATCTGGGTGCCCCTTGTGGATTTGGCAGTTTAGGAATAAGTGCAAACATATCTATATAGAAAGATTCTATGTGATTGTAACTCAGTGGTGCATCCTCTCGAGAGGTTCTTTTTTGTATCTGGTATGCTTGTCATATCCAAAAACTTTATTCAAAAGTGAGTTGTCATCTTGTGTGAGGCTATGATCCAGGGAGTCTGTGGGGGTATAGCTCAGTGGTAGAGCATTTGACTGCAGATCAAGAGGTCCCCGGTTCAAATCTGGATGCCCCCTTTGCATTTGGCATGTTAGGAATATGTTCAATTCAATTCAATTCAAGTTTATTTGTATAGCACTTTTTACAATACAAATCGTTACAAATCAACTTTACAGAAAATTATGTTTCTACTATATTTAGTAGTAGCTAGTAGTTTGTGCACGTTTGACAGGATTTTAGAAAAAAAAAAAAATAATAATAATAATACAAGACGTAGTCAGCTAGACGATGAACTATCAATATTATTAATTAATAGTTAGTATTATATGATGCATTCACACATGTAGCAATAATTGTTAGTTCTGTTTGTTGATTCAAGGTTAGGATCATCTGGGGTCCTCTGAGGGTCAGCATCATCTCTTCTCAGGTGTTCTGGATCCAGACTGGAGCTTGTGTAAAACATAGAAACAAAATAGAGACATCATTAGCATAGCTGCTGATCCAACAAAGTAAAATTAGTTTAACCCAAGCTAAAGAATAAAAATGCATATTTGATCAGAGGCAACTACACTCACAATTTAAAAGATACATTATTCGTATGCTTGGCGAAAGAGATGTGTTTTTAATCTAGATTTAAACAGAGAGAGTGTGTCTGAACCCCGAACATTATCAGGAAGGCTATTCCAGGTTTTGGGAGCCAAATGTGAGAAAGCTCTACCTCCTTTAGTGGACTTTGCAATCCTAGGAACTACCAAAAGTCCAGCGTTTTGTGACCTTAGGGTGCGTGATGGATTGTAGCGTGGTAGAACGCTAGTTAGGTACGCAGGAGCTAAACCATTTAGGGCCTTATAGTCAAGTAATGATAATTTGTAACTGATACGGAACTTAATAGGTAGCCAGTGCAGAGACTGTAAAATTGGGGTAATATGATCATATTTTCTTGACCTGGTAAGGACTCTAGCTGCTGCATTTTGGACTACCTGTAGCTTGTTTATTGACAAAGCAGGACAACCACCTAGAAGTGCATTACAATAGTCCAGTCTAGAGGTCATGAATGCATGAACTAGCTTTTCTGCATCAGAAACAGATAACATGTTTTGTAGCTTGGCAATGTTTCTAAGATGGAAGAATGCAGTTTTTGTAACATTGGAAATATGATTTTCAAAAGACAAATTGCTGTCTAATATAACACCCAGATTTCTGACTGTAGAGGAAGTAACAGTACATCCGTCTAGTTGCAGATTGTAATCTACAAGATTCTGTGTAGTGTTTTTTGGTCCAATAATTAATATCTCTGTCTTATCCGAATTTAATTGGAGAAAATTATTTGTCATCCAATCTTTTACATTTTTAACACACTCTGTTAGCTTAGATAATTGGGAAGTTTCATCTGGTCTCGTTGAGATATATAGCTGAGTATCATCAGCATAACAGTGTAAGCTAATTCCGTATTTTCTAATAATATTACCAAGGGGCAACATGTATATTGAAAATAGAAGGGGACCTAGGACGGATCCTTGTGGCACTCCATATTTTACTGATGATAAATGAGATGACACCCCATTTAAGTAAACAAAATGGTAGCGATCGGACAGGTAGGATCTAAACCATCTTAGAGACTGCCTTTGAATACCTGTATAGTTTTGTAATCGATCTATGAGTATGTCATGAACTATGGTGTCGAACACAGCACTAAGATCAAGTAAGACTAGAAATGAGATGCAGCCTTGATCTGACGCAAGGAGCAGGTCATTTGTAATTTTAACAAGTGCAGTTTCTGTGCTATGGTGGGGCCTAAAACCTGACTGAAATTCTTCATACAGATCATTTTTATGCAGGAAGGTGCTCAATTGAGCAGACACAACTTTTTCTAAAATTTTAGACATAAATGGAAGATTTGAAATAGGCCTATAATTTGCCAGTACACTAGGATAGTACACTTTGGATAGTTTTGGTTATTTTCAATGAGTTTGTGTATATGCTCTGCCCTAGCAGTTTTTAGAGCCTGTCTATAGCTGGACATACTGTTTTTCCATGCAATTCTAAAAACTTCCAAGTTAGTTTTTCTCCATTTGCATTCAAGACTACGAGTTACTTTCTTGAGAGAGTGAGTATTACTGTTATACCATGGCACGGTACGTTTTTCTCTAAACTTTTTTCAATTTGATGGGGGCAACAGCTTCTAATGTATTAGAGAAAATAGTGCCCATGTTGTCAGTAATTTCGTCTAATTCATGTGTATTTTTGGGTACAAATAGCAGTTGAGATAGATCAGGCAGGTTATTTGCGAATCTTTCTTTGGTGGCTGGAACAATAGTTCTGCCCAACCGGTAACGCTGAGACATATACTTAATTACAGTTATACGCAGCATGCACGATACAAGGAAATGGTCTGTAATATCATCACTTTGGGGTACAATATCTATAGCAGTAAGATCGATTCCATGCGATATAATTAAATCTAGTGTATGATTAAAACGATGAGTGGGCCCGGTGACATTTTGCTTGACTCCAAAGGAGTTTATTAGGTCAGTAAACGCAAGTCCTAATGTATCATTTGCATTATCAACGTGAATATTAAAATCTCCCATGATTAGCGCCTTATCAACTGTAACTAGAAGGTCTGAGAGGAAATCTGCAAATTCTTTTAGGAATTCTGTATACGGCCCTGGTGGTCTATACACAGTAGCCAGAGCAAGAGATACATTAGATTTCTTTTGCATGTCTGGCAGTGTAACATTTAGCAGAAGTATTTCAAAAGAGTTAAACCTGTATCCTGTTTTCTGGGTAACATTGAGAATATCACTATATATTGTTGCAACACCTCCGCCACGACCAGTCTGATGGGGCTCATGCTTATAACAGAAGTTTGGTGGAGTAGACTCATTTAGACCAAAATAATCATTTGGTTTTAGCCAGGTTTCAGTCAAGCACAGTACATCAAAACTATTATCTGTGATCATTTCATTTATAATAACTGCTTTGGGTGTGAGTGATCTAATATTTATGAGCCCAAACTTTAAAAATTGTTTTTGTTCATTTACTTTACATTTTTCTGGTTTAATTACGATAAGATATTTTCTAGATCCTACATTATATTTTGACCTCACTATTCGGGGAACAGACACAGTCTTAATAGTTTTTACAGTGCAAGTACTTTTATCATTTAAGTGGGTGGAACAAAACTCATCATAATAGTTATTTGAGAATTGTCTTACTAGTCACATGGAGCGAAGTGTCCTGGAGATGTTGTCAGAGAGCAGCTCCGCTCCGACTCTGCTGGGGTGTAATCCATCAGCGCGAAACAGCCTAGGACGCTCCCAGAAAAGATTCCAGTTATTAACAAATAGCAGTTTCTGTTCTTTACACCATGACAACAACCATTCATTTAAAGCAAAAAGTCTACTGAACCTTTCGTGTCCTCGTCGGTACGTGGGCAGTGGTCCTGACACGATGATCTTCGCCGCGGGCGTCGTGCTGCGAACCGTCTCGATCAGGCTGCTGAAGTCCCTCTTCAGCGTCTCCGTCTGCCGCAGCGTGGTGTCGTTAACCCCGGCGTGAAGCACGACCGCTCTGGGGCTCTCACCGGCCTTCAGGATCGCGGGTATCTGCGCAGAAACATCGAGAACACGAGCACCAGGCAAACAATGAGTGTGCACTTTACCTTCGGCTAACGTAACACTTACGTGTCGGACGATGGAGTCTCCGATGATCACAGCGTCGCGTCCTGTCTCGCGGAGGGGAGCGAAGCGGTTCCGGATGGAGATGTCGAAGGCAGGAGGGGGAGAAGTCGTCGCCCGGGACCCGGCTCGCGTCCTCTGCTGTGGATGCACCCAGGGTCCATGGTGTCCCGGCGTCGCAGTGAAGGACATCTGGGAAGATCCTGGGTGCGTCCTGGGTGCACCGGGCCTGTGCAGAGAAACACACAGAGTAGACGTGGTGGGACTGTTAGCAGCACGCTGTATACTTACCCCGGACTTGTGAGCGTCAGCCCGGAATGATTCCAGCACGGCTCTCCGCTCTCTCAGCTGGGCCTGCCTTTCCTCCAGGTCGCAAATCTGCTTCCCCACGGCCTAACCCATATTGTGAGGTTATTAATGAAAGTGAGACCAATTTTTAATCCGCAAAGTTGCTGATGTAGTTTCGTCTACCGGTTCTCAGAAGAATCACACTCAGTCAGTGGTTTTCTCTCAGAAGAAAAGACTTTATTTTATGGAAAACAACGCCGAGAGTCCTTGCAAGGAAATCTCTCGAATGTTTTTTGGTATCTCCTTATATACACTATATGGGGTGGTTCCACAATAGTCAAACTTTTCCTTATGATTACAATTTTAATACCTCCTTAGAGAGGAGAGGCCCCCTGCTTGATTTATTCTAAAGAAAGGCCCTGTATGTATGTCTGACCATATGTTTGTTATCAGTTTTGTACATTCCAGCACATAGGCAACTTTCTATTTTATTGCCTAAAATTTGTGACAACCAAAATCCAACATTTTCTCTATGCATATTTCTACAGTATTATGGGACAAAACGTACAAAAATGGATTCCTCGGAGCTTGCAGAGTACAGCTGATGAGACTTCAACCACAAAAACGCTAAAATGTATCTGTCAACGGAACCATTAGGAAGGGTGTGCTGAATAAATGGCAAATGGGAGGTTTTTTTTTTTTAAAAATGTCCATTTACAATTTATTCAGCGGGACCTCCGTAGTGCTCCCGTGGACATACATTTTTATGCAAATTCTACAGTATTATGTGACAAATCTTACATAAATGCACTCTACTGAGCATGCTGTGTACAGTAGATGTGTTTCCATTAACAATATTGCACTCATTTGAAATAAATCAAGTTAAATAGACTTGCTATTTGATAATCTGCAAGTGGACACATATGCTGTCAAATAAATTGAGGGTAGACATGCACCATATGTGGTGAAATTAACCAAAATCCAACATTTTTTCTATGGAAATTCTACATTATTATGGGATAGATCTTACATTAATGGACTCTGCTGAGATGTCTGAGTACACTGCAGGCGTTTTGATCAACAATATTGCATATTTTTAATTAAATCAAATTTAATAGAATTGCTATTTGTTAAAACTCAGGTACACACATATCCCACTTGCCATTTATTCATATTGGATGGATACCAAATTTGGGGCACCGTATCTCCTTCTCCCGGGGGTTCAGGGACTTGGGGCTGGTGGTGTCGGATAGAGGTACTCAAGGTCTAATATTGACCAGAGGTTGGTGTTTTTCCACTCTTTTTGAGTGAATCATGGCCGGTCAAATTTTGGGACTTTTTGCATTTGCGGGGCCGTATCTCTGGCCCCCGGTGGTCTATCGACTTGGGGGAGGTGGCTTCAGAGAGGGCCCTTCGAGTGCTATCAAGTCACCCAGTTTCAATTTGCTAGGTCTCTTCCTAGCAAATTGATTTGATTTGCCTTTTCTTCTAGATTTTGGAGAAAAAAAATTACAACATCAAAATAAGCCGGAGAAAAACAAGCACAGAGTGAGTCAGCCAGGAGTCGAACCTAGAATCTTCTGATCCGTAGTCAGACACGTTATCCATTGCGCCACTGGCCCACCGATAGTAGAGACTCCCGATTGCTACAGAGTTGTTGGTTTTAGATGTGACAGTGGCAAGCATTGCTGTCTGCTTATTCTCACCTTGTTATCAGGAGGTAAGCCTACCAGCCCAACAGACCACCAGCCCACCAGCCCCTCCCTGGTGGTCTAGTGGTTAGGATTCGGTGCTCTCACTGCCTCTGTCTGGGTTCGTTTCCCGGTCAGGGAAAGCTCTTTTGGCTTCCAATTGTGGACTGCGAATTCAAGCTCTGCTAACAGCTGCGAGAGAGCCAGCTCCAAACCAAAAAAAATAGTGAGCACTTGAAAAAAAGACCTCCTTCGAGCCGGTGACCTAAGGATTGTCAACATTCCAACCTACAGTCCTCCACTCTACCAGCTGAGCTATCGAAGGGGCAAAGTGTTAGACAGAACCTCGACATCTGGTGCAGGAAAATGTGCTGGATTTTTGAGGAGGGAAGCAAAAAGGAGCATGCTTTCCCATACCGGGAGTCGAACCCGGGCCACCTGGGTGAAAACCAGGAATCTTAACCGCTAGACCATATGGGATTTGGACACCTTAAACTGGCCATTGGCGCACTTTCCATACATGTGGTCAGTGTGGGCGCAGGATCTTGTAGTGGCCTGTTGCTTTAGGTCTGCGACTGTAGCAATGTGATAATAATTTGGCAAAACAAGAATTATCCAAAAGGACGGTTTTCTGAATTATATAGTGTTGTATGCATTCAAGGGATCTGTTTTTTTTTACTCACCCCGGGAGTTCAGTTTATATGGGCAGATTCCTGTGATTGCTGAATTGATACCTTGAACTGGTAATTAAGCTCTTGTCCAGGTGAAAATACTTGTGTCATGCATCTGAAAACACACATTGCAACCGTTATCTAGATGAAAATCTGACTATCATCGGTCTGTCAAAGTACAAAATTGACATATTGTGAGGTTAATAATGAAAGTGAGACCAATTTTTAATCCGCAAAGTTGCTGATTATTCGCTCGTTCAGTTTAATGCAGATTACAATTTATTCTCAATGTCCAGGTGGCAATTAGTGATAAGGCTTCAAAATGGCAAGCCCGTGACATCAAAACAACATGGCATTACACCCTTCAAAGTAATGAAGCAGTTACAGAGTAGCGATGAAATTGTTCATTCGAAAATCAACTGGCTGCCAGCCTGCAGTTTATTTCCCCTTTAATCGCCGAGCTTGTCGGAGTGCTTGTGTGATGAATGGCAATACCGAAGCATGTTACGCGACTCCCCATAGACATCAGAACCTCAATCTATCAGGGTTCTGTAGCTCTACTGCTGTCCAAAAAGTCACTTCTGGTGCAGGAAGATGTGCTGGCTTTTTGAGGAGAGAAGCAAAAAAGATCAAGCTTTCCCATCACGGGAGTCGACCCCTGGCTGCATGGGAGAAATCCAGGAATCCTAACTGCTAGACCATATGGGAACTGGCCAGCTTTAACTGGGCACAAGCTTGTGGGCCACTTTCATTAAATCTGGCCAGTGTGGTTTGCAGAAATAAATGGTGTTACATGAATTCAAGGGTCATGTTTGTTGACTCACCCCGGGAGTTCAGTTTTTTGGCCAGAGTCCTGTGATTGCTGAATTGATACCTTGAACTGGTAATTAAGCTCTTGTCCAGGTGAAAATACTTGTGTCATGCATCTGAAAACACACATTGCAACCGTTGTCTGGATGAAAAACTGTCTATCGTCAGTTTGTCAAGGTCCAAAATTGACATACGAATGGCAATACCGAAGCATGTCCGTGTCCCCCCTAGACATCGGAATGGGTGTGCAGAATATGTCTTTTTTGGAAAAAAAGAAGAATGCCTGGAGATTTGCCTTTACTTCTAGATTTTGGAGAAGAAAAAAAAAAACACAACAACAAAATAAGCCGGAGAAAAACAAGCACAGAGCAAGCCAGCCAGGAGTCGAACCTAGAATCTTCTGATCCATAGTCAGACACGTTATGCATTGCGCCACTGGCCCACCGATAGTAGAGACTCCCGATTGCTACAGACTTGTTGGTTTTAGATGTGACAGTGGCAAGCATTGCTGTCTGCTTATTCTCACCTTGTTATCAGGAGGTAAGCCTACCAGCCCACCAGCCCACCAGTCCACCAGTCCACCAGTCCCTCCCTGGTGGTCTAGTGGTTAGGATTCGGTGCTCTCACCGCTGCGGCGTGAGTTATATTCCTGGTCAGGGAAAGCTCTTTTGGCTTCCAATTGTGGACTGCGAATTCAAGCTCTGCTAACAGCTGCGAGAAAGCCAGCTCCAAACCAAAAAAATGGTGAGCACTTGAAAAAAAGACCTCCTTCAAGCCGGAGTCTAACCAGCGACCTAAGGATTGCCAACACTCCAACCTGGTGCAGGAAGATGTGCTGGATTTTTGAGGAGGGAAGCAAAAAGAAGCATGCGTTCCCATACCGGGAGACGAACTCAAGCCGCCTGGGTGAAAACCAGGAATCCTAACCGCTAGACCATATGGGATTTGGACACCTTAAACTGGCCAGTGGCACACTTTCCATACATGTGGTCAGTGTGGGCGCAGGATCTTGTAGTGGCCTGTTGCTTTAGGTCTGCGACTGTAACAATGTGATAATAATTTGGCAAAACAAGAATTATCTAAAAGGACGGTTTTCTGATTTATATAGTGTTGTATGCATTCAAGGGATCTGTTTTTTTTACTCACCCCGGGAGTTCAGTTTATTTGGGCAGATTCCTGTGATTGCTGAATTGATACCTCGAACTGCTAATTAAGCTCTTTTCCAGGTGAAAATGCGTCTGCCATCCATTTGAAAACACACACGGCAACCGTTATCTGGAGGAAAAATGCCTATTGTCACTCTGTCAAGGTACAAAAATGACATTGTGAGGGTAACAATGAAAGTGAGACCAATTTTTAATCGGCAAAGTTGCTGATTATTCGCTCCTTCAGTTTAACTCAGTTTACAACTTATTCTAAATGTCCAGGTGGCAATTAGTGATAAGGCTTCAAAATGGCAATCCCATGACATCAAAACCACATGGCATTATACCCTTCAAAGTAATGAAGCAGTTACAGAGTAGCGATGAAATTGTTCATTCGAAAATCAACTGGCTGCCAGCCTGCAGTTTATTTCCCCTATAATCGCCGAGCTTGTCGGAGTGCTTGTGAGACGAATGGCAATACCGAAGCATGTCCGTGTCTTCCCTAGACATCAGAAAGGGTGTGCAGAATATGTTTTTTTTTTTGGAAAAAAAGAAGAATGCCTGAAGATTTGCCTTTTCTTCTGGATTTTGGAGAAGAGAAAAAAAACACAACAACAAAAAAAGCCGGAGAAAAGCAAGCACAGAGCGAGCCAGCCAGGAGTCGAACCTAGAATCTTCTGATCCGTAGTCAGACGCGCTATCCATTGCACCACTGGCCCACCAATAGTAAAAACCCCTGATTGCTACAGAGTTGTTGGTTTTAGATGTGACAGTGGCAAGCATTGCTGTCTGCTTATTCTCACCTTGTTATCAGGAGGTAAGCCTGCCAGCCCACCAGCCCACCAGCCCCTCTCTGGTGGTCTAGTGGTTAGGATTCGGCGCTCTCACCGCCGCGGCCTGTGTTCGATTCCCGGTCAGGGAAAGCTCTTTTGGCTTCCAATTGTGGACTGCGAATTCAAGCTCTGCTAACAGCTGCGAGAGAGCCAGCTCCAAACCAAAAAAAATGGTGAGCACTTGAAAAAAAGACCTCCTTCGAGCCGGAGTCGAACCAGCGACCTAAGGATTGCCAACACTGCAACCTACAGTTCTCCACTCTACCAGCTAAGCTATCGAAGGGGCAAAGTGTTAGACAGAACCTCGACATCTGGTGCAGGAAGATGTGCTGGATTTTTGAGGAGGGAAGCAAAAAGAATCATGCGTTCCCATACTGGGAGTCGAACCCAGGCCGCCTGGGTGAAAACTAGGAATCCTAACCGCTAGACCATATGGGATTTGGACACCTTAAACTGGCCAGTGGCGCACTTTCCATACATGTGGTCAGTGTGGGCGCAGGATCTTGTAGTGGCCTGTTGCTTTAGGTCTGCGACTGGTAATTAAGCTCTTGTCTAGGTGAAAATACTTGTGTCATGCATCTGAAAACACACATTGCAACCGTTATCTAGATGAAAATCTGCCTATCATCGGTCTGTCAAGGTACAAAATTGACATATTGTGAGGTTAATAATGAAAGTGAGACCAATTTTTTTTTCCGCAAAGTTGCTGATTATTCGCCCATTCAGTTTAATGCAGATTACAATTTATTCTCAATGTCCAGTTGGCAATTAGTGATAAGGCTTCAAAATGGCAAACCCGTGACATCAAAACAACATGGCATTACACCCTTCAAAGTAATGAAGCAGTTACAGAGTAGCGATGAAATTGTTCATTCGAAAATCAACTGGCTGCCAGCATGCAGTTTATTTCCCCTTTAATCGCCGAGCTTGTCGGAGTGCTTGTGAGACGAATGGCAATACCGAAGCATGTCCGTGTTTTCCCTAGACATCGTAAAGGGTGTGCAGAATATGTCTTTTTTGGAAAAAAAGAAGAATGCCTGAAGATTTGCCTTTTCTTCTGGATTTTGGAGAAGAGAAAAAAAACAAAACAACAAAATAAGCCGGAGAAAAACAAGCACAGAGCGAGCCAGCTAGGAGTCGAACCTAGAATCTTCTGATCCGTAGTGAGACGCGTTATCCATTGCGCCACTGGCCCACCAATAGTAAAAACCCCTGATTGCTACAGAGTTTTTGGTTTTAGATGTGAAAGTGGCAAGCATTGCTGTCTGCTTATTCTCACCTTGTTTTCAGGAGGTAAGCCCAACAGCCCACCAGCCCACCAGCCCACCAGCCCACCAGCCCCTCCCTGGTGGTCTAGTGGTTAGGATTCGGCGCTCTCACCGCCGCGGCCCGGGTTCGATTCCCGGTCAGGGAAAGCTCTTTTGGCTTCCAATTGTGGACTGCGAATTCAAGCTCTGCTAACAGCTGCGAGAAAGCCAGCTCCAAACCAAAAAAATGGTAAGCGCTTGAAAAAAAGACCTCCTTTGAGCTGGAGTCGAACCAGTGACCTAAGGATTGCCAACACTCCAACCTACAGACCTCCGCTCTACCAGCTGAGCTATCGAAGGGGCAAAGTGTTAGACAGAACCTCGACATATCACGGTCTTGTAGCTCTACTGCTGGCCAAAAAGTCACTTCTGGTGCAGGAAGATGTGCTGGATTTTTGAGGAGGGAATCAAAAAGGAGCAGTGGTGTCAAAAGTATTGACATTCATTACTTAAGTAGAAGTATAGATACTAGGGTTTAAAAAGACTTTTGTAGAAGTTGAAGTATCAACTCAAGCTTTTTACTCAAGTAAAAGTGTAAAAGTACTGGTTTAAAAAACTACTTAAAGTATAAAAGTAAAAGTAATGTAAGGGAAAAAAATGCCATTTAGAACAAAAGCTTAGGCCGCGCCTCAGGGGGCCTATTGTGCACTACCCTACCTCCTCAAAAAAACATTATTCTAAAAGCCATAGGCCATAATGACTATAATGTTATATTAAAATGTTCATGTTGAAAAATTTGGGATGCACTAGGCTACCTGTTTCAGCCGCATATATGCCCATTGAAAATGAACGTACTTTAGTACAATGCAAGTACATTAAAGAACTAGAGATATGATGACTAGTTGCCTAGGGTGACCATATGAGCCATTTTCCCAGGACGCGTCCTTGCCAGAATTTCTATATTGCCTAAAACATCCAAAGTAGTTTGACCAATAACATGCAGGTATGTTACATAATCAACCAATCGTGGCGTGTGATGAGGTGAGATCTACAGAGAACGATCAGAGTAATGCAAATACACGTACATGTTAGGTGTTTGTTTGTTCATTCAACTTGAAGCGTCGCTGCGCACCAATCATTGTATGACACTTATGAATGCCATACAATGATCGATCTGCAAAGCACAAACAGCCAAAATCTGGATATTTTAGACAATATAAAAATCCTGGTAAGGACGTGTCCTGGGAAAATGGCTCATATGGTCACCCTATAGTTGCCTATAAGTATTGTTATGGTTCAAAAAGTCAAACTTCAGAGGCATGTCATCAATAACCTTTAATGGAATGTAAATGTACATCCAAGTTTAGCTGCAGGAATCTGCGAGGGCAATGGACAAGAACATTGGTGGAGGCTAAAAAACAATTAGCCTTGTATGGTTATCTATATACAAGAAAGATTATAGTGCTGTCAAAATGAATGATTAATCCAAGTGATTAATCAAAAACTAAAAATGAAAAAATAACTCATAATCCTGATACCTTCTTGATTGATAGCTTCCTGTATTTGCTATGTCCAGTCTGTGTGTGTTGGGGGGGGGGGGGGGGGGTAACGAGTTACAAAGTTGGTATAGCCTACTTATCACAACATTGTCAATCGCGTCGTCAATCGCAAAAGATAATTTATTAAAACGTCTCGCTACCGAACTACCTACAGTAGCTTAATTTGTGGAGGACGAAGAGAAAGCACCCATTTGGTAAATGAGCCAGTGAGAAATAATCCAGTGCCATTTCGATACTTTTAAAACGGTACCGGCGCCTAAACGGTGCCTGAACCGATACTTTAAAAAAAAGACCCACAAAAAAACTATGGATAACATTAAAGAACATTACAAATATTTAAAATAAATACATAGCTTTCACTTTGGATGCTCTTATTTCCCAAGTTATGCTTAATCTAAGGCTAATAAATGTATTTCATAATCTGGGTCATTACTTAATACAAAAACCACACATAATGTTTCGACTGTATCTCTGTCACTCACTCTGATATTTAGTTAAGATGAGTGCTGTCACTGTCTTTAATCCATTCTGTGAATGACTGTATGCTCATTCTTTATAAAGTAGCAACAGTCGTTTGTAAAGTAGAGTACTGTGCAAAAGTCTAAGGCACATTAGTATTTTCACCCCAAAAAAGGGTTTTAAGCCAGTTATTTATATATATGCTGTAGTGTGTCAGTAGGAAATATCAGTTTGCCATTAATTTAATTAATAATCTAGTGCGATTTTGAATGCACAAGCAGTCTGACAACGGCGAAATGAATGTTTGGAAATTTAAACAGATATTTTATACTGAAACAGCAAAGTATATAAATAACTGGCCGAACACCATTCTTTAGTGAAAATACTAACGTGCCCAAGACTTTTGCACAGTAGCTGGTGTATGTATAAAGTACGTACGATTAAATTAAGTATATTTAAATAAGTGTAAGTGTTCGTTCATATGTGTTAAGGGCTAGATTTTTGTTGGAGGAAACAGCTGTTTAGTGATGAGTGGTGAACGCAGCGAAAACTTTACAGAAGATGAGAAACCGACTGCTCCCCCGTGACCTTTTGTAAACTGTATTTATGACAAAGAACTGCACAGATACGGATATTCTAACAATCTTTCGATAAACACATACCTTGTGTCCTGTGTGTTTGTTTCCGCTCTCGCGCTGCTCTGCCGCGGTCTGCGGATTGAAGAGCGCGCTGAAAGACGGAGAGGAGACCGGTCTGACGCCGGTTTCATATGAAACTTAAGGGGACTGACTCTGAGGCGATCACAAATTTGTATACAGTTTATGGAGCAAAATGCTACAGCCCCGCTAAAAAGCCTAGCGATGCCCGTGCTTCTTGTGTACATTTCGGAGAACCAGGACAAACATTTCAATCGATCGCGCAGGCATTTAAAAGGCACCGAAATCTGCTTCCTCTTATTCAGTAAGGTGCATACCGGTTCCATATCCAACCTTACTTTTAAGAAATATATTTTTTGATAAACGAACCCAAAACTGGCTATGTCCTGGCTGGAGTGTGACATGATTTGTGTCATGTGCAGGTGCGATGGATCGCGTACAAACCAATAGGGTGTCGGAATGGTATCTGTTTATACTTCTCATCCAACCACAATCAAATTCACTCCATCCGGATGGCGCGATTTGTCTGGATAGTTTTTTTTTTTTTTTTGAATGATGACAAGCCGGAATGAAAACAAGCCGAAATGAAATAGCAGTAACGAAGCTATTTTTAAAATGTAAGGAGTAGAAAGTACAGATACTTGCGTGAAAATGTAAGGAGTAGAAGTAAAAAGTCGGCTAAAAAATAATTACTCAAGTAAAGTATAGATACCCCAAATTTCTACTTAAGTAATGTAACGAAGTATTTGTACTTCGTTACTTGACACCTCTGAAAAGGAGCATGCGTTCCCATACCGGGAGTCAAAACTGGGCCGCCTGGGTGAAAACCAGGAATCCTAAGCACTAGACCATATGGGATTTGGAAACTTTAAACTGGCCATTGGCTTCTGGCACACTTTCCATACATGTGGTCCGTGTGGGCGCAGGATCTTGTAGTGGCCTGTTGCTTTAGGTCTGCGACTGTAACAATGTGATAATAATTTGGCAAAACAAGAATTATCCATAAGGACGGTTTTCTGAATTATATAGTGTTGTATGCATTCAAGGGATCTGTTTTTTTTACTCACCCCGGGAGTTCAGTTTATTTAGGCAGATTCCTGTGATTGCTGAATTGATACCTTGAACTGGTAATTAAGCTCTTTTCCAGGTGAAAATACTTGTGTCATGCATCTGAAAACACACATTGCAACCGTTATCTAGATGAAAATCTGACTATCATCGGTCTGTCAAAGTACAAAATTGACATATTTTGAATCCGCGAAGTTGCTGATTATTCGCTCGTTCAGTTTAATGCAGATTACAATTTATTCTCAATGTCCAGGTGGCAATTAGTGATAAGGCTTCAAAATGGCAAGGCCGTGACATCAAAACAACATGGCATTACACCCTTCAAAGTAATGAAGCAGTTACAGAGTAGCGATGAAATTGTTCATTCGAAAATCAACTGGCTGCCAGCCTGCAGTTTATTTCCCCTTTAATCGCCGAGCTTGTCGGAGGGCTTGTGAGACGAATGACAATACCGAAGCATGTCCGTGTCTTCCCTAGACATCGGAAAGGGTGTGCAGAATATGTCCTTTTTGGAAAAAAAGAAGAATGCCTGAAGATTTGCCTTTTCTTCTGGATTTTGGAGAAGAAGAAAAAAAAAAACACAACAACAAAATAAGCTGGAGAAAAACAAGCACAGAGGGAGCCAGCCAGGAGTCGAACCTAGAATCTTCTGATCCGTAGTCGGACGCATTATCCATTGCGCCACTGGCCCACCAATAGTAAAGACCCCTGATTGCTACAGAGTTGTTGGTTTTAGATGAGACAGTGGCAAGCATTGCTGTCTGCTTATTCTCACCTTGTTATCAGGAGGTAAGCCCACCAGCCCACCAGTCCCTCCCTGGTGGTCTAGTGGTTAGGATTTGGCACTCTCACCGCCCCGTCCCGGGTTCGATTCCCAGTCAGTGAAAGCTCTTTTGGCTTCCAATTGTGGACTGCGAATTCAAGCTCTGCTAACAGCTGCGAGAAAGCCAGCTCCAAACCAAAAAAAATGGTGAGCACTTGAAAAAAAGACCTCCTTCGAGCCGTTATTATAGCCGTACATTATATTATTATATTTTCTGAAAGTCCCTGTTTTTGTGTGTGTGTGTTTTATTGTTATGTAATACTGGAATACTTAAAAAAAATTGCAACTTCAAATAACAGCAGTGCAAATATATATGCATGTACAAATATTGTGAGAATACAAAAAGGCACAATAACAATAGTGTGAGGGCAAATATTAACAATCCTTTTAATCTCCATATATATTTTAAAGCCAATAAAACATTTAGAACAGTAGTGCAATTTTGACACATCAATTAAAAATAATAAACAGTAAACCAAAAATGTTTACCACAGTAGTAAAATGTTTACATATCAGTTTAAAAAAATATAATAAATATCAAACCAAAACAAACACAATAACAATAGTGTGAGGGCAAATATTAACAACCCTTTTAATCTCCATATACATTTTAAAGCCAATAAAACATTTAGAACAGTAGTGCAATTTTGACACATCAATTAAAAATAATAAACAGTAAACCAAAAATGTTTACCACAGTAGTAAAATGTTTACATATCAGTTTAAAAAACAGAAGTTGAACTCTTGTTGATTTGTTTCTAGACCTGCAAACCAGCCATGGTTACATTAAGGCTGATGATATAAAAAATTTTGAGAAGTGTTTCTTGGGTACGTTCCCCACTGAGAATGGGTAACAAATTTCAATCTGGATACTTCAGATCAATCTTGCGCTCTGTGTCTTGCCTGGTTGCCTGTTGATGGCAATATTAACCAAAGTTGCCCAGCAGCATTGATCAAAAAAAGTTGCCGTGTAACATCAGCCCTTAGCTGCTTTAAGTTTAGGCATAGCGGTGACAATGCTTATTTACTCACCATTGTGTGACTGTTGCAGCGTTCACTTCTGGGAGCTGGATTGTGGTCTCACTCATCACCTTAGCATTAGTGAGGATGCACTCTCGGATGTGCTTGTAAGCACGTGCTACAACAGTGAAGCGGGACACCCTTACTCCGTCACAGCGCACCGCGTTTGGGTAGAGAGCACAGAGCCTTGTGAAAATGGCCTCCACCACTCGGTTGCAGTCAGGCCACTGTGCAGGACTATGAGCCCCAACGAAACACCTGCAAATTACAACAGGATACATATTATTAATGTAAGATTGTTTTCATTGTGTGATCTTATTTTTATTTTCCCTTTCCTATTCTGTCTGTTTTGCTTTGTGTTGTCTAAATGTTCATTGATAATATCTGCCCATAGTTATGTTTTCTTTCTTTGTTTTGTTTTTAGATTGATGTTGAAATGTCATATCAATAAATCAGGTCTCTACTGGATTACTGTGTTGTGGAATTATTACAGGGTGTTGTTAGTCAGCCTGTCAGATTTTATTCACAATAATGACTGCATATTATCCCGCTTATTACATGGCTACTTACTAAAGTACAGTAAAAGACAAATTATTTGACACAACATATTGATATAAAATGATTTTACCGATTTAAGAAATGATTGCTTTGTTTCTGCTAAATTAATTATTCCAATGTACGGTTGTAACTGTGTCCATAGCAATGTAACATACTTAGCAACCTAATATATATAGTCAGAATTAAATGTAAATCACAACTAATAATTTATGTTATAACCAAGATAAGCTAGTCATGAAGGTGTCAGTTTACTAAACAAAAAAAGTTGTAGGTGATATTTCAGCCAGTTTCAGATATATATATATATATATATTACAAAACAATTTGTAAACCCTGTTTACTAAATATAACATACCTTTTGGTGCTCTCCACACCTGGGGCCACAATCTTCTTAGTGGCCCTGAATCGTCCCTGTTTTAGGTTGGTTTGGTGACGTGGTGGGTAAATGGTCTTTTTCCTGTCATACTCCCCCAATGCCTGCCATAGGGAGATGATCTTGATGCACTCTTCTCCCGACAAAGCCAGACAGTGGTCTCTGAGGCCAACCAAGAACTCTGCCAAGTCCTGCACGGCTCCATACCCCTCAATATTATCAGGTCCAACCGAATCCTAAAATGAAAGATAATTTAGGAACTTTTGATAGCATCAATGAAAACAAATATTCACATGAAAGCACATCCAATGTAACCCAGATTATGTTTACATACATGTAAATGTAAATAAAAAATAAACTGGGCCCTTACATCATGTGAAGTGTTCTCTTCCGATGTTGGACGATCCGTTTCTGCAGATAATCGGTCCACTGGGACAACATCAAAAAGGTAAATATTGATTTGAAATTTGTATTTATGCCTTTCAATGTGATAAATACAAATTTATAGTTAGTGTGATAACAAATACCGAAATCTTTATGAATACTTTGGTAAAACTCACAGCTATGTGCTCCAGGAAAGAGTCCTAGATTTGATTGAGTGTGCAGTGAGCTGCTGACAGGAGATGACACTGGTGATGGAGGGACCACAAACAGTGATGACGTGGTGCTGGTTGCTGGAGGAGTTGGAGATGATGCTGCAGACGCTGCAGACACTGATGCTTGTGAAGAGGCAGCAGGTGTCCGTTCAGTGTCAAAGGTGGGGACAGTGATGTCCTGAAACTCCTCAAGTTCAGCATAACCTTCATCCACCTCTATACCAACCTCAGTGGTCTCTGACTCTTCAATGGCCAACTTGTAGTCCTGCAGAACTTTACCAGTTTGCTGGTAAAGATATTCCACTCCAATAAGCTCACCTTTAAAATAGAAAAACATTGACAATTAGATAACATACCATAATATTATATTATAACTTAGTGGTTCAGTGGTTTATACTTAAATTAAAGTGTCACTAAAAACAAAAAAAAAATGTTATATACCAGTGTACTTTCTTGGCCCAACATAAGGAATGATTTTCATGCCCATAAGCTCCTCTGCAAGAGTGTTGACAGCATGACGCAGAAGATGGTTGTAGGAATGTGGTTGCTGCTGATTAGTTGTTGCTGCCACAGCCCGGTCCTCATTCCACCTTGCAAGCCCATCCAAAAGATATGCCTGAAAGAAGGTGTCACTTGCCAGCGTGCCTATAAATGAAAAAAAAAAAAATAATAAATTCACAGAACAAAAATTTCATATAAATACACAAATAGCTGTTCTTGCAATTCTCATAATTATTTCAGTATAAATCATATCTTAATTTAATAATTCAGTTAAATAATTTATTAACCTGGGATGAATCTGTTAAGGTGCAAGTGAAATGACTCAAGTGAAGTGGAACCTCTGGCACAGCGGTATGTTGGCAGGCGGTGCCCTCCCTTCAGTACAGTACCCGTCTGCATGTAGAGCTGCACACCGGCAGGATCCTGGATGCAGGCCACATGCTTCCGCTGGGACTTTAAAATCTCTCTCATGCGGGCTGAGTTTATTAGTGGGACTCCCAGAGTGTCACGACCAGCATCTCCATCAAAGGCCTGAACATGGCTCTCAATCAGCGCCAGGGTCTCTTTGGTCCCGCGAGTGGTTCTCCTGCAATGTAGCGCTAGCTCGCTACGACTGATAAAGCACAGCACATCAGCCTCGAATGATGGTTTCCCATCAGCTTCCAGCTCTGCTTGCTTAGCCGTCTTCAGGGCAGCCAGGTCGACCTGGTCCCACATGAAAATACAATGGCTGAGGCCACTCATAAATGTGGCATATAACTGGTGAGAGTCGGTGGTGCAGCCGACAGCAAACCTTCGCATGAAGTGCCAGACATCTAACCGGATGGTCATTTGCCCCCACTCTTCAAACATCCTCCTCAAAAGAGTGTTGCCACAGCAGTCTCGGTCGACATACAGCACTTCGGGAGGAGCCACCCCAGCCACTCTGTATCGCTTGATAAGGCCTTCTATCATTGGCCCCAGACCAAAACCTTCGCTCGCTGTGAGCACGGACATGATCACCTGTCCATGCTCATTGCCAACATTAGTTGCCCAAGTAGCAGTGCCATAGCTGCGTCCTGCTAGTTTTCTGGCCACTTTTTTGGTAGAATCCATTTTTAAGATTCGACCATATTGTGATGTTTTAGTGGCCTTGACCTCATCCAGCCTTTGCAGGACATCCTGGGCATACAGCCATCGGTGCTTGGGTATAGAAGGCATTGAAGGAGCAGGTTCAAATGTCACAGGCAGGATTAGGCTCGACGTGACAGCACTGGCAATCCCCTTGCAATCTGTCAGATACTGGGCTGTCTTTTGCAACCAGACATCAACATGACGCTCCTGTAGCTTGTGCTGGATCTGGCTGCTGCTGTTTCCCAGCCCACGCTGACGCATCAAAGTTACTACCTCAAAGTCACATGCAAGTTTTGAAGTAAGAATGCAAAGGAAAAGCACCCTGTGGCCAATGTCGAGCTGGGAAACGAGATCATGGCTCCAGCTGATGACCTTCCTTTTACATCTTCGGCAGGCAAGGTACTCAGATGCCACAAAGTACATCTCACCCATGGCAACCACCTGCCTGATCGTTTGATGCAAGCCAGCTGAGGTCAGAAGTTCTTTTTGACAGTCTGGATGCGGACAAGTCAGCTTCACTTGCCACAGTTTTCGTGGCATCCAGGGCAGCAGGCGATGGCCAAAGTAATTCTCCAAGGGAGGAGAATTACTGGTCTTCAGTGGCACCGGTGGAGGATACCACCAAAGTTTGTTCACCCTACTAAATACCAGCTCAGGATGCCCCTGTGCTGTCCACCTGAACAGGGCCTTGGAGATCCACCTCTGGTCCACTTCAGGCAGGGTGTGTGTCCATCCAGCAGGAAGACAGACTCGTCTTGCTGAAAAAATAAAATAAAATAGAAAAACAGAAAATAAACACATAAATAAACAAATTCACATTGCTTCACTTTACTTTATTATCCCTGGAAAGGAAACGTTGAATACTTTAAATAAGTATAGACGTACATGCCACATATGACTCCTCAAACTTAGCTGCCTCTGCCAGCAGTGTGCTGTCATCTATCACAAGGGACACAGTCGGACAGGTGAGGGTGGCTGAGGGTCCTGTGGCTGTCTCAAGGGACACAGTCGGACAGGTGAGGGTGGCTGAGGGTCCTGTGGCTGTCTCAAGGGACACAGTCGGACAGGTGAGGGTGGCTGAGGGTCCTGTGGCTGTCTCAAGGGACACAGTCGGACAGGTGAGGGTGGCTGAGGGTCCTGTGGCTGTCTCAAGGGACACAGTCGGACAGGTGAGGGTGGCTGAGGGCCCTGTGGCTGTCTCAAGGGACACAGTCGGACAGGTGAGGGTGGCTGAGGGTCCTGTGGCTGTCTCAAGGGACACAGTCGGACAGGTGAGGGTGGCTGAGGGCCGCGCACGTGCCTAGGCCAAAGCTACAAAAAAACACAGGACAAACAGATAAACATGACTACTGAACAGCAATAAATGCTAAACAAACCAAAAAAGTGTTATTCAAATAAATGTTTGCTTACAAGGTGCGACTTTGAGGGGGGAAACCAGTCTTTTTACAGCCTTGTTCAAGTTTTTTTGGTTAGGCAACTTCCTAACCAAGAGGGAGCGGAGAGAGGCAGTAGAAGTATGGGTGGTGGTAGCGTGCTGGGTGGGGGTGGTGAACTCTGTGGGGGCAGAGTGCTGGGAGTCAGCAGCATGCTGGGGAGCTTTCCCAGCATATTGCTCTTCCTTCATGGCAATGGCAATTCTGCCAGAAGGAAAGAGCTCAATATACTCCCTGAAACTCCCCTTGTTGTGGGCATGTTCTTGGGAGTCTTTGCTGCCTCCTGTGGGGTCCCTCTTCATAGCTGCCACCAGATAAGCAGCATCCCCAGGGCATTTTCAGCCACCCACCTAAATGTTTGCCCACGAAATACACCAAACTGGATTTCAAAGAAACCCAACAGGTGCTTTCTGTTAGACAGATCTCCGTGGTGCTCACTTAAACTTTTCCTGGCTTTGTCCAGCACTTTCTCCGGGGGCAGGGGTCTTGTGTATGACTTTCCTCTGTTGGCTTCCTTCACCTTTGACGCTTCCACTGTATCCGTCAGATTCAGGCTTCCATCAGCCCGTCTCCTGAAGCGAGGTTCCATCTAAATTAAAAAAAGTGAACTATATTTACTTTAGAGGTAATTTTTCAGATAATTATTATACATTAAAATATAACTTTTGTCCCACCTGAGACAGGGAAGGGAAAGTTCAGTCTATTATATGTGATCTCCTTTTTAAAGACAAATTTTTCACAAATTTGTCTGCTCTATTACAAGTAAAGATCATACATTCAAAATTCTAGAATCAAAATATACTTAAAGTACTAAAAGTAGAAGCATAATGCATACTATATTATTGCATTATAACAAGTAATGCATTAATGTGTAAGAATCGTTTTAATGTTGCAGCTGGTAAAACTGTAACTTAATATACTTTATATTCTGCTTGGTCGACTAATCTACAAAAATATGAAATACTTTTTTTTATTATAATATTTTACATTGATTAGCTGAATTATTAGCTTGTCTGAACTACAGGTTATTCATTCAAAACAACTTTATATATTTGACACTTTATTTTTATGTTAACATAAAAACACAACTCACTTTACAATATGCTGGCACTAGTATGCATTAAATAAATACAATTAAATGCATTAATTCACGCTTAATTCATGCACAGATAATCATGACTTAATATATAACTCATTAAGGACCAAACCATTTATTAATTATTACTGCATTGGCAACAAATGAACATTTTATATGATTCATAGATAAAGAAATCAATAAATTGTTGTTATTAGTTAAATGTGTCATTGTCACGGTTCGTGAATGCACCGTCTCCAGCTGTAGTCTTGTTATGTCATGTTGATTGGTTCATGTGGGTGTTTCCACTGATCGCCTGATCAGCGGCAGGTGCATCTCATTCCAACCGCCTATTTAACGCCCTGTCTTTCGTCTCCTGTTTGTCAGATCGTTGTTTGAGGTCCAACGAGTGCTTCAGAGGTTGCTAGAGAATGGGCTTTTTGTCAAGGCGGAGAAATGCGAATTTCATGCACAGTCAATTCCATTTTTGGGGTATATCGTGTCGACTGAGGGAATACGCATGGATCCCGAGAAGGTTAAGGCTGTGGTAGAATGGCCAAGCCCAGATTCCCGAAAGGCCCTACAGAGGTTTCTGGGGTTCGCTAACTTCTACCGGCGTTTTATTCGCAACTTCAGCCAACTAGCCGCACCTCTGACCGCCTTGACCTCCGCCAAAACTGCGTTCAGGTGGTCGGACACAGCTGAGGCTGTGTTTGCCAAACTGAAGAGCCGTTTCATTTCAGCCCCTATTCTGATTACCCCTGACCCTACACGTCAGTTCGTGGTGGAGGTCGACGCATCAGAGGTGGGGGTAGGAGCGGTGTTATCTCAACGTTCTCCCTTAGACGACAAGGTCCACCCTTGCGCGTATGTTTCATATCGTTTATCTCCGGCAGAACGAAATTACGATATTGGTAACCGAGAATTGTTGGCAGTTAAGATGGCATTGGAGGAATGGCGACACTGGTTAGAGGGATCGGGGGTTCCTTTTATAGTATGGACTGACCACAAGAATTTAGAGTACATTAGCACCGCCAAGAGGTTGAACTCCAGGCAGGCTCGGTGGGCACTTTTTTTCGGACGTTTTGACTTTACTATCTCGTACCGCCCGGGTTCCAAAAATATCAAACCCGATTCTTTGTCGCGTATTTTTGACCATTCCGAACGCCCGTCCACTCCCGAGTGTATTTTTCCTGAGACATTAGTGGTCTCCACTCTCACATGGGAGATCGAATCGAAGGTCAGAACGGCCTTAGAAGGGGTAACACCTCCGCCCGGGTGCCCACTGAACCGTTTATTTGTGCCGGAGGGATTAAGGTCCAATGTTATCCAGTGGGGACATTGCTCGAATGTAGCTTGCCATCCAGGGGTTAACCGTACTAGATTTTTAGTCAAGCAACGATTCTGGTGGCCACTTATGGCTCGCGACATTCACAGTTTTGTTTTGGCTTGCTCGGTTTGTGCCACTGGTAAGACTTCCAATCGGCCCCCTGATGGGTTACTCCAACCGCTGCCGGTTCCTTCGAGACCCTGGTCCCACATCGCTCTAGATTTTATTACCGCCCTCCCGCCCTCCCAGGGCAACACGGTAGTTTTAACCGTGGTGGACCGGTTCTCGAAGGCGGCCCACTTTATTCCCTTGCCCAAATTACCCTCAGCCAAGGAGACAGCGTTGACCGTCGTAGACCACGTCTTTCGTTTACATGGCCTCCCGATAGATGTGATTTCCGACAGGGGACCCCAATTTGTGGCTAAATTTTGGCAAGAATTCTGTAGACTACTGGGAGCGACTGTAAGTCTGTCCTCAGGGTTTCACCCCCAGAGCAATGGTCAAACCGAGAGAGCCAACCAAGATTTGGAAAGGGTGTTGCGATGTTTGGTCTCCAAGAATCCTTCCTCCTGGAGCCAACAATTGTCTATGGTGGAGTACGCCCACAATACCTTACCAGTATCAGCTACGGGCCTATCTCCTTTTGAGTGTAGTGTAGGTTACCAGCCACCTATTTTTCCCAGTATGGAATCCGAAGTTGCGGTCCCCTCCGCTCACGCCTTCGTCCAGAGGTGCCACCGCACTTGGACCAGAGCCCGTGAGACTCTACTCCAAGTGGGGGCGCGCACCAAGGCCAAGGCCGATCGCCACCGGTCTAGGCCTCCCGTATACATCGTGGGTCAAAAGGTGTGGCTTTCAACCAAGAATATTCCTCTCCGGTCCGTATCTAATAAATTGGCTCCCAAATTTATTGGCCCGTTTACTGTCACCAAGATCATTAGTCCGGTGGCAGTCCGCCTTAAACTCCCTCCTACGTACAGGAGAATTCATCCCGCCTTTCATGTGTCCAAAATCAAGCCCGTATTTCATTCTCCCATTAATCCGCCTACCCCGGTCCCTCCCCCGCCGCGTCTCGTAGATGGGGAGACCACCTATTTGGTAAATCGTATTCTGGACTCTAGGAGGAGGGGACGCGGATTTCAGTACTTGGTGGACTGGGAGGGTTACGGTCCGGAGGAGAGAAGTTGGGTACCTGCTAGGGACATCCTGGATCACTCCCTTATCGATGATTACAATCGACAGGTAAGAGATTCTGGGGACGCCAGGAGGCGTCCTTAAGAGGAGGGGTACTGTCATGGTTCGTGAATGCACCGTCTCCAGCTGTAGTCTTGTTATGTCATGTTGATTGGTTCATGTGGGTGTTTCCACTGATCGCCTGATCAGCGGCAGGTGCATCTCATTCCAACCGCCTATTTAACGCCCTGTCTTTCGTCTCCTGTTTGTCAGATCGTTGTTTGAGGTCCTCGTGTCGATGTCTGTTCGTGCTCCTGTGTTCTGTCCTTGCTCAGTTCCTGTTTCGGTCTTCATTGGAGATTCCAGTCACACACGGATTATCACCGCCGATCACCGATCTACCACCACCGCCATCGCTACCAACGCACTCAAATCACCTACCCACCTGTCTGTGCTGCCATCGTGGTTCCTGCGTCACTCACCAGCATTCATCCATCACTACTCCTGTCAATAAACTAACTTTACTTGCATCTGCCTCCTGTCCTCCATTGTTAGCGTCACAGTCATAATGTATCCATTCCTTAATAACATATTATATTAACTAACAGTGTAAAATTATATCAATAATGAATCATTAGATAATAATTTGTAAAGATATCATTATGTTATTACTTTAACTTTACTTGTTGAGGTACATGACTAATTAAAAAAAAATCCATAACCACAATAACATTTTAACAATAGGTTAATAGCTCTTTACCTCAACATGTAAAGTCATAACATGATTCCTTTGAAAATCATTAGCTCATGATTAATTAAAGCTGACAACTGGAAGTTGAAGTAAATAGCTTTGGCCACTGTAGTAATTAAAATATACATTTACGTCATTAGTTAATATAATGTTATTAAGGAACTAATACATTAAAGTAAATTTAACTAATAAAATTGTATTTATTAATTTATCTATGAATCATATAGAATGTTTATTAGTTGCTGATGTAGTAATCATTAATTAATGGTTTAAGTTAGTCCTTCATTCGTTTACATTAACTCATGATTATCTGTGCATTCGTTAAGTATGAATTAATGCATATTTGTGTACCAGTATTGTAAGTGTTACTTTTTTATTGATAAAAGATTCACTTACATTGCAAATGTTGGTTAGAAATTAATCGATGACCGTTATCTTCTTCTTCAGCCGTGATCCGCAAGTCTCCGGGGGTTCTTGACGTTATCAATTGTTGTTGATAACTTGTTGTTACTACGAAGAATCACGGATGAGGAACGAGCGCTGATTGGTCAATTTCTTGTTGTTACTGGGCGGAATCACGGTTGCGATACGAGCGCTGATTGGCTAATTGCTTGTTGTTACTGGGGGGAATCACGGTTGCGATACGAGCGCTGATTGGCTAATTCGCGGTTACGATACGAGCACTGATTGGCTACTTCGCGGTTGCTATACGAGCGCCGATTGGCTAAAACATAAATTTCATGGTTGCAGCCGGGAACGTGATTGGCTGTCATAACAAAGAATAACCACGACCTACAGGTGACATGGAGCGCCACTGGCCCACCAATAGTAAAGAACCCTGATTGCTACAGAGTTGTTGGTTTTAGATGTGACAGTGGCAAGCATTGCTGTCTGCTTATTCTCACCTTGTTATCAGTAGGTAAGCCTACCAGCCCACCAGCCCACCATCCCCTCCCTGGTGGTCTAGTGGTTAGGATTCGGCGCTCTCACTGCTGCGGCCCGAGTTCGATTCCCGGTCAGGGAAAGCTCTTTTGGCTTCCAATTGTGGACTGCGAATTCAAGCTCTGCTAACAGCAGCGAAAAAGCCAGCTCCAAACCAAAAAAATGGTGAACACTTGAAAAAAAGACCTCCTTCGAGCCAAAACGCTATACAAATAAACTTGAGAGTCAAACCAGCGACCTAAGGATTGCCAAGACTCCAACCTACAGTCCTCCGCTCTACCAGCTGAGCTATCGAAGGGGCAAAGTGTTAGACAGAACCTCGACATCTGGTGCAGGAAGATGTGCTGTATTTTTGAGGAGGGAAGCAAAAAGAAGCATGCGCTCCCATACCGGGAGTCGAACGCGGGCCGCCTGGGTGAAAACCAGGAATCCTAACCGTTAGACCATATGTGATTTGGACACCTTAAACTGGCCAGTGGGGCACTTTCCATACATGTGGTCAGTGTGGGCGCAGGATCTTGTAGTGGCCTGTTGCTTTTGGTCTGGGACTGTAACAATGTGATAATAATTTGGCAAAACAAGAATTATCCAAAATGACGGTTTTCTGAATTATATAGTGTTGTATCCATTCAAGGGATCTGTTTTTTTTTACTCACCCCGGGGGTTCAGTTTTTTTTTGGCAGATTCCTGTCAAAGTCAAAGTCACCTTTATTTATATAGTGCTTTAAACAAAATACATTGCGTCAAAGCAACTGAACAACATTCATTAGGAAAACAGTGTCAATAATGCAAAAATGATAGTTAAAGGCAGTTCATCATTGAATTCAGTGATGTCATCTCTGTTCACTTAAATAGTGTCTGTGCATTTATTTGCAATCAAGTCAACGATATCGCTGTAGATGAAGTGACCCCAACTAAGCAAGCCAGAGGCGATATCGGCAAGGAACCGTAACTCTGAAATGGAGAAAAAAAAACCTTGGGAGAAACCAGGCTCAGTTGGGGGGCCAGTTCTACTCTGACCAGACGAAACCAGTAGTTCAATTCCAGGCTGCAGCAAATTCAGATTGTGCAGAAGAATCATCTGTTTCCTGTGGTCTTGTCCTGGTGCTCCTCTGAGACAAGGTCTTTACAGGGGATCTGTATCTGGGGCTCTAGTTGTCCTGGTCTCCGCTGTCTTTCAGGGATGTAGAGGTCCTTTCTAGGTGCTGATCCAGCATCTGGTCTGGATACGTACTGGATCCGGGTGACTGCAGTGACCCTCTGATCTGGACACAGACTGGATCTGGTGGCCACGGTGACCTCGGAACAAGAGAGAAACACAATTATTAGCGTAGATGCCATTCTTCTAATGATGTAGCAAGTACTTAGGGTGTTATGGGAAGTGTTTCCGGTTCCGGTTTACCTAATTAATGCAGCCTAAAAATCCTTTAACTGATTTGGATAATAAAAGCATATTAGTATGTTATGTGTATGCCAGGTTAAAGAGATGGGTCTTTAATCTAGATTTAAACTTCAAGAGTGTGTCTGCCTCCCGAACAATGTTAGGTAGGTTATTCCAGAGTTTAGGCGCCAAATAGGAAAAGGATCTGCCGCCCGCAGTTGATTTTGATATTCTAGGTATTATCAAATTGCCTGAGTTTTGAGAACGTAGCAGACGTAGAGGATTATAATGTAAAAGGAGCTCATTCAAATACTGAGGTGCTAAACCATTCAGGGCTTTATAAGTAATAAGCAATATTTTAAAATCTATACGATGCTTGATAGGGAGCCAGTGCAGTGTTGACAGGACCGGGCTAATATGGTCATACTTCCTGGTTCTAGTAAGAACTCTTGCTGCTGCATTTTGGACTAGCTGTAGTTTGTTTACTAAGCGTGCAGAACAACCACCCAATAAAGCATTACAATAATCTAACCTTGAGGTCATAAATGCATGGATTAACATTTCTGCATTTGACATTGAGAGCATAGGCCGTAATTTAGATATATTTTTGAGATGTAAAAATGCAGTTTTACAAATGCTAGAAACGGGGCTTTCTAAGGAAAGATTGCGATCAAATAGCACACCTAGGTTCCTAACTGATGACGAAGAATTGACAGAGCAACCATCAAGTCTTAGACAGTGTTCTAGGTTATTACAAGTGGAGTTTTTAGGTCCTATAATTAACACCTCTGTTTTTTCAGAATTTAGCAGTAAGAAATTACTCGTCATCCAGTTTTTTATATCGACTATGCAATCCATTAGTTTTTCAAATTGGTGTGTTTCACCGGGCTGCGAAGAAATATAGAGCTGAGTATCATCAGCATAACAGTGAAAGCTAACACCATGTTTCCTGATGATATCTCCCAAGGGTAACATATAAAGCGTGAAGAGTAGCGGCCCTAGTACTGAGCCTTGAGGTACTCCATACTGCACTTGTGATCGATAGGATACATCTTCATTCACTGCTACGAACTGATGGCGGTCATATAAGTACGATTTAAACCATGCTAATGCACTTCCACTGATGCCAACAAAGTGTTCAAGTCTATGCAAAAGAGTGTTGTGGTCAATTGTGTCAAACACAGCACTAAGATCCAATAAAACTAATAGAGAGATACACCCACGATCAGATGATAAGAGCAGATCATTTGTAACTCTAAGGAGAGCAGTCTCAGTACTATGATACGGTCTAAATCCTGACTGGAAATCCTCACATATACCATTTTTCTCTAAGAAGGAATATAATTGTGAGGATACCACCTTTTCTAGTATCTTGGACAGAAAAGGGAGATTCAAGATTGGTCTATAATTAACTAGTTCTTTGGGGTCAAGTTGTGGTTTTTTGATGAGAGGCTTAATAACAGCCAGTTTGAAGGTTTTGGGGACATATCCTAATGACAATGAGGAATTAATAATAGTCAGAAGAGGATCTATGACTTCTGGAAGCACCTCTTTTAGGAGCTTAGATGGTATAGGGTCTAACATACATGTTGTTGGTTTAGATGATTTAACAAGTTTATACAATTCTTCCTCTCCTATGGTAGAGAATGAGTGGAACTGTTCCTCAGGGGGTCTATAGTGCACTGTCTGATGTGATACTGTAGCTGACGGCTGAATGGTTGCAATTTTATCTCTAATAGTATCGATTTTAGAAGTAAAGTAGTTCATAAAGTCATTACTGCTGTGGTGTTGGGAAATGTCAACACTTGTTGAGGTTTTATTTTTTTTAATTTAGCCACTGTATTGAATAAATACCTGGGGTTATGTTTGTTTTCTTCTAAAAGAGAAGAAAAGTAATCGGATCTAGCAGTCTTTAATGATTTTCTGTAGGATATGTTACTTTCCCGCCAAGCAATACGAAATACCTCTAGTTTTGTTTTCCTCCAGCTGCGCTCCATTTTTCGGGCTGCTCTCTTTAGGGTGCGAGTATGCTCATTATACCATGGTGTCAAACTGTTTTCCTTAACCTTCCTTAAGCGTAAAGGAGCAACTTTATTTAAAGTGCTAGAAAAGAGAGAGTCCATAGTTTCTGTTACGTCATCAAGTTGTTCTGAGGTTTTGGATATGCTAAGGAATTTGGTTACATCAGGAAGATAACTTAAAAAGCAGTCTTTTGTGTTAGAAGTGATGGTTCTTCCATACTTGTAACAAGAAGTAGAATTTACAATTTTGGCTATATGAAGTTTGCACAGAACTAAATAATGATCTGAGATATCATCACTTGGCTGAATAATTTCAACACCATCAACATCAATTCCATGTGACAGTATTGAATCTAGAGTATGATTTCGACAATGAGTAGGTCCTGAAACGTGTTGTCTAACCCCAATAGAGTTCAGAATGTCTATAAATGCTGATCCCAATGCATCTTTTTCATTATCAACATGGATTTTAAAATCACCAACTATTAAAACTTTATCTGCATCCAGAACTAACTCGGATGTAAAATCACCAAACTCTTTAATAAAGTCTGTATGGTGCCCTGGTGGCCTGTATACAGTAGCCAGTACAAACATAACAGGGGATTTATCATTAACATTTGTTTCTCTGGATAATGTTATATGAAGTACCATTACTTCAAACGAGTTATACTTGAAGCCTGCCCTCTGAGAAATCCTGAAAACGTTGTTATAAATTGAAGCAACACTTCCACCTTTGCCTTTTAGACGCGGCTCATGTTTATAACAGTGATCTTGGGGGGTGGACTCATTTAAAATAATGTAATCATCAGGTTTTAGCCAGGTTTCTGTCAAACAGAGTACATCTATATTATGATCCTGTGATTGCTGAATTGATACCTTGAACTGGTAAATAAGCTCTTGTCCAGGTGAAAATACTTGTGTCATGCATCT